>NC_143160.1:14773298-15059473 GCF_041381405.1 Jatropha curcas
CCCGAAAATGGCCTATAAATAGGCCATTTTCAGCCATTTTCTGGTGCGCCTTGTCTGTTTTGACGGACGAATCCTTCTCCCTCTCACGCTCCTTGCGTTTTCTTTACCGCTTTTTGCATTTTAATTTAATTTTTATTGCATTTTTATTGTGATATTTGACCACTAAAATTAAATAAAATTAAAAATTAATTAATATACCTAAACGAGGAGCTTAACCTGGAGTTAAGAAGTGGTCGACGATTAAATCAGGTACGTAAACGAAACTCTGCCTATTTAATTTTAGCACTTCATGCATACTTCTTTTCTACTCTTAATAATTCTATAAACGCATTCACATCATCATTTAGACAAATAAACCGTCTTAAATTAATTTGATTAAGCTTAAATGCCCGGTTAATCAATAATCGTGGTATTAAAGTTTAAATCCGACAATATTGGCTAAAAGAGCCTAGTTAATTAATAACTACGGTTCAACTGCCTTATTTCGAACAAATCCGGCTTAAGTCCAATTCATCAATAATTGTGACTAAAAGCCTAAATCAACATTTTTTGGCAAAATGCCTACAAATCAACCTTTTTCGGCTAAAAGTCGTAAAACCGAACCATTTTGGCAAAATGCCTACAAATCAACCTTTTTCGGCTAAAAGTCGTAAAACCGAACCATTTTGGCGAAACGCCTTAAAATCAATCTTTTTCGACTAAAAGTCGTAGAATTGAACCATTTTGGCCAAAGGCCTTAAAATCAACCATTTTGGCGACAATCGCCTAAATCGCACATTTTTGGCAAACTAATTGCCTAAAACAACACATTTTGGCCAAAGGCCTTAAAATCAACCATTTTGGCGACAATCGCCTAAATCGCACATTTTGGCAACAATTGCGTAAATCAAATCATTTTGGCTAAAAGCCATTAAAATCAACATTTTTGGCAACATGCCTAAAAATCAATCAATTTTTTGCAAAACGCCTAAAATCATGCACAAAGCATACACACAATCATGCATAAAGCATACACACAAAAATGCACAAAGCATACACAAAATCATGCACAAAGCATACACACAAAATGCACAAAGCATACACAAAATCATGCACTAAGCATACACACACCCATGCATTAAGAATATCATTCAAAGCCCTCTAAAAGAGGCCTATCGAACTACGTTGACTTTGATCTTCCATTCAAACGGAAGTACGTAGGCACGTTCGGGATTTCACCCCGGGTGGCAAGTTAAAATCACTCAAACATTTCATTAATCCATCATTTACCTTGCAAAGCATTCATTCATCGGTTAGTTTATCGGCATGACATAGTCTCGGGATCCATCTCGGGTTCGTAGATTGTGCCTTAATCATTGGGATAGTTAATCTAGTAACTAGATTAATTAAAAATGGAGTCACTTAGGGTTTTTTCCTAGTTTACCCTTAAATAATTAAACAAGGTGGCGACTCACACACATCACGTGTATTTCTTCTCATTCATCATATGCATCACATGCTTATGACATTTGGGGAAGGGGTTCACAGTTTGGCGACTTCATTGGGGATTTATGTAATTAATTTGCATAAAGTGGACTACAATTGTTGTGAAAACTAACCGGCCTTTCTTTAAGGCATCATTTTATTATGCTTTGTTTTGCAGGGTACCCTAATACGAATCAAGTGTTCTTTCCTTAAGAATACTTGATAAATCCGGACTTAATTGAAAAATGTGATTAAGACATTAAAACTTGTTGATTTATTTGCACGATTGGGAATCCTTTTCTCCATTGCATAAAAAATGAATTTCAAATGAATTTCTTCTCCTTCTGTTCAAACTTCTGAGTCTGGATAGCAAGTAGCGCTGATCGGCAGGTCTCTTTGATTATGTCGACGGACAGCCAAAGCGTCCTCCCTGTTGCCGCAAACCATCCCTAATCCTTTTGGGAATGGCCCATGGGCATGCGTACCGTTGGACCCACGCGAAACTCTTTGTTTCACATGTGGTTAGGTATATCCATGCTCAAGGCTCAAGGGTCCCTTAATAAACCGATTCTCTATTTTGTGTCATAGCCTATAGAACCTATCCTTTAGGACTGTATGCTCCCAATGGTACGAATCATCTCATTAAAATAAATTATGACGTGTTGTTGTGCGCATTCACGACATACCATAAGCATTAAAAAAAAAGAGAGAAGAGAGTGGAGGGACACAAAAATATCCTTCTGTTTGTCAGTCATGCACAGTTGGACAAAGAGTCGGTCTACCTCATATCAGTTACTCTGACACACAATACCGCCCACTATACCCTAACGCGATTACCCTTACACTTACAGGTACCCCCTGTGCAAGCAACCACAATAGTACCAGACACACCTACAGTGCTATCACCAACCTCAACTACACCGATGGCATCACTAGCCGACATCCAAACCCTCATGGAACAAATGGAAGCCAGAATACAGGCTAGGATGAATGAGGCATTGGCTGCCCAAAGAACCGCCCTATGTCTTCAAACCCTAACTTGGATGAAATGACCTCCAAAACTGCTTCTGAGCTGGAAGCTCAAAGAATGAGAGAAAAACTGGAATTGCTAGAAAGGTCTGTTACTGCTCTAAAGACCCACAAGGAGGTGGTGGACATGGACTCTTTGTCCTTGTTCCCCGAAGCAAGATTGCCTACTAAGTTCAAAATGCCAAACATGGACAAGTTTGATGGAACCACCTGTCCTAAAACACACTTGAAAATGTATGTGGGCGCCCTTAACCCATTTGGATTAAGCAGCGAGCTCCTTGCTCAGTTGTTCCAACAATCCTTGACTGGTGCTGCTTTGAGATGGTTTGTCAGTTTGGACCGCTCTAAGATGAAAACCTGGGAGGATGTCTGCAATGCTTTTAATTCTCAGTATCACTATAATATAGAAGTTGATGTTACTCGAAGAGAACTAGAAACTACCAAACAAAAGAACAATGAACCCTTTTCCTCGTTCCTTACGAGGTGGAGGGCCAAGGCTGCCCAAATGATCAATCGACCTTCAGAACAAGAACAGGTGGACATAATCTTAAAAAACTTGTTGCCTGTCTATCAACAACAGTTACAGACTCAATATCTACCATCATTCCAGTCGCTCATTGCCACTGCTACGAAGGTGGAGGATTTACTTCAAATGGGGCAACTAAAAGAAGAATCGGGGGCCTCAAAATACAAAAAACCTAGTCAAGTTAGCAAAGTCCACGAAGTGGCAAGCATTACTCCCACAAATCCTCTACGTGTGGGAAATATGAGAGCTGGCGTTCAGTCAAGAAGAACCTACACTGATCTCAGAATGCCAATCCTTTTGGTATTCCGAGAGGCTGTTAAAGCAAACTATATCAAACCTTTGGAAGCAAGACCACCACCCAACCCACTACCAAGGAATTACAAAGCCGATGAATATTGTGAGTATCATCAGGGATATGGGCACAAGACTGAAGCATGTTGGACCCTCAAAAATCGCATCCAAGACCTAGTGGATAATGGTTCGATTATTCCACGAAGCAAACCAAACATTAGCACTAACCCTTTACCAAATCACGGGGTAAATGCTATTGTTTCTAACCAAGAATTGATCGATCCTTTCGAGCTATTCTTGGAAATGAATGAAATCTGTGTCCTAGATCTGAATGACCTATTTGAGGAGGTCGATGCTATAACCAGAAGCGGGAGACAGTATGAACCTTTAGTCTTGGACAAAATTCCAAATAATCCCTACCAAAGAACAGAGGAGAAGGAGGATCCGGTCCTATCACAATTAAAAAAGACACAAGCTAAGGTGTCAATCTGGGAACTTTTAGCATCATCTTTTCCTCATCGCCAAGCTCTTTGCAAGGCTTTGAGCCAACTTCAGACATCGGTAGAGGTTAGCCCTGAAGTGCTAGTGTCCACCCTCACTCAATCATCTAAAATACAAAGCATCGGGTTCTCTGATGATGACTTACCTAAGGAGGGAAGCAGTCACAACAATGCTCTTTATGTCACCATTCAGACTAGAGACAAAACTGTACCCATGGTTCTCATTGACAATGGGTCAGCATTGAACGTCTGCCCACTAAGGGTAGCCAGCTGTTTGGGGTTAGAAGAGACAGATTTCATTCCATCTGACCAGATAGTGAAAGCCTATGATAGTACTCGAAGGGAAGTATTGGGGGTTGCTATGCTAAAATTGACAGTAGGGCCAGCTGTGATGGAAGTCCCATTCCAGGTAATTGATGTACCGACCAGCTTTAATCTACTTTTGGGTCGACCATGGATCCACCATGCCAAGGCAATACCCTCGTCCTTACACCAAAAAGTCAAGTTTCCTTATGAGGACAAGGTTATTACTATCCAAGGAGATGACTACAATCAGTTGAAAAAGCCGAAAGGCGAGCCTCTCTTTGAGGTCAACCCTGAGACTACCAACTTGCCCCTTTCGGGATTTCAATTTGACACTGTGCAGTTCATAGAAGGGAAGACTACAAACTCCCGAATTCTCTTTGATTTCGGGACGGTGCAGATAAATTGCATAGTTCCTTTAATGCTGAAAATGTCCTATCTGCCGGGAATGAATATGGCAAGGTCCGGAGAGACATACCCCGCATTGCAAGCCTGGGAATGTCCGGTGAATGAAGGGACTTTCGGGCTAGGTTATCAGCCTACTGATGAAGACCGTGCTGAGAAGACCAGAAGAGGAAAGAAGAAAAACATACAGATGCCATCACGCTTCTTGACTTTAAATAGTCACTTCTGCAAATCGAGAGAGACGATTCCTTATCGTAACTTCCAAGAACCATTTTACTGCCCGACTGCTAAAAAGATGCTGCCTGGATTAGAAATATTCTCTGATGTATGGGGTAACAAGCCTGAAACGAAGACCGATCCGGAAGTGGAAGACTTCATGCAGCCTAGTCTCTTTGATGAGGTTGCAGTCATTACAGGAAACGGTGAAGACCAAGATCTACTGAGCCTAATCAAGCCGAATGAAGGGCCTCTCACCAACTGGTACACCGAGGAGGAACATGCTGCTTACGAACCCCCTCCCGAGTCGAACCTAGAGTCAAAAGTTGTAATCAAGTCCTGTATTGAGTTTGAGTCTGACCCTGGGTATGAAACTGAGCCAGAGTCCAGCCCCAATTCTGAGTCGTCTGTGTCGGATTTTGAAAATCCAAATTTCAAATTTGATGTAATCTTTGAAGACGATTCTGTCATAATCAATAAAGGTTTGCAGATTCTTGATTACCCCGCGTGTCTATCTTTCCAAGCATTTCCAAGCAAAAATAAAGAAAAAGAAATAAACGAAATAAAAAATGAAAAAGAAAAAATAATAATTGGCAAAGAAGAAAATGAATATACATACATTGCATTTGATTGTGCTAACAGGAAACAAGTCAGTGAATGCTTGAAGAAGTTCGCCGATTGCTTCATGTGGAAGGCAAGCGACATCACGGGAATTGACCCAGCAATAGCGGTACACAAAATCCCAGTATACCCCGAGGCTAAGCCAGTAAAACAGAAGCTAAGAAGGCTGAAGACAGAATGGTCTTTGAAGATCAAGGAAGAAGTGGCCAAGCAACTGGAAAACAAGTTCATAGAACCTATCGCCTACCCAACATGGTTAGCAAATATTGTGCCAGTGCCGAAGAAAGACGGTAAGGTCAGAATGTGTGTTGATTATAGGGATTTGAACAAGGCGTGTCCGAAGGATGACTTCCCCCTACCGCATATTGACTTGTTAGTAGACCGAATGGCGGGACACGAGATGGTCTCCTTGACCGATCTTGCTGTCGGATACAACCAAATAATGATGCATGTGCCAGACAAAGAGAAAACGGCATTCATCACGGAATGGGGAACTTATTGCTACAGAGTTATGCCTTTTGGGCTCAAAAATGCGGGGGCAACCTATCAAAGAATGGCGACAGCCATCTTCCATGACATGATTCACGAAGAGGTAGAAGTGTACGTGGACGACATGGTTGTTAAATCAAAAACAGCTGAAGAACATACAACAGTGCTCGAGAAGTTCTTCCTTAGACTTCGAAAGTATAATCTGAAGCTCAACCCAGCAAAGTGTCTGTTCGGAGCTACATCCGGAGTATTTCTGGGCCATATGGTCAGTCGGAAGGGCATAGAGATTGACCCTTCGAAAGCCAAAGCCATTCTGGAAATGCCAGCTCCAAGGACGGAAAAAGAAGTCCGGGGTTTCCTGGGAAGACTACAGTATATCAGCCGGTTCATCAATCAACTGGCAGACACTTGTGGTCCTATGTTCAAGTTACTTAGGAAAGGAGTAGCAGTCAAGTGGAATGAGGATTGTCAGGAAGCTTTCGACCAAGTCAAACAATATCTGCTATCCCCATCGGTTTTACAGCCACCAAGGCTAGGGAAGCCTTTGCTGCTGTACTTATCGGTGACAGAAGAAGCGATGGGTGCAATGCTAGCTCAACAAGCAGAGGATACAAGGGTAGAAAATGCCGTGTATTACCTCAGCAAAAGGATGCTAGAATATGAGTTAAAATACAATAAAATAGAGAAGTTGTGTCTGGCTCTAGTCTGGGCCTGTACCAAGCTACAGCACTACCTCTCGTCTTACACTACGTACGTTATTTCTGAGTCGAACCCCTTGAAATTCCTTATGGAGAGGCCGGTTCTTGACTGTAAGATGGCAAAGTGGGTATCAGTACTTGCAGCTTATGACCTAAAGTTTGTACAACGGAAGGCCGTAAAAGGCGGTGCTTTAGCTGATCAATTAGCTGAATTACCGGTCGGAGACCAAATGCTGGAAGTGGAATTTCCTGATGAAGACTTGTTAAGCTTAGAAAGTGAAGTCTGGGAGATGTACTTCGATGGAGCTTCGAATTACCATGGAAATGGGGTTGGAGTTGTATTCAAAACTCCTTGTGGAGAATACATCCCAATCGCAGTCAAATTGGATTTCAACTGCACTAACAATGAAGCCGAGTATGAAGCTTGCGTAAGAGGGTTAGAAGCAGCCTTGGAAAAGGAGATAAAGATCCTCAAGGTTTTCGGAGATTCCAACTTAATAGTCTCCCAGGCTTTAAGGAAATGGAAAATTAAAGAAGAGCGTTTGGTTCCTTATCTACAACGCTTGGATGAATTGGCTCAGCAATTTGACGGTTTATCCTTCCATTACTTGCCACGAGCCAAAAATCAGTTTGCAGATGCTCTAGCCACTCTAGCCTCCATGGTCAATGTAGAAGAGGATCGAATCATTCGACCCTTGACAGTGCGGCTACAGAAACAGCCAGCACATATCATGAATTTGGTCGACGATAAGCCCTGGTATTGGGATATACAGAATTATCTTCAGAACGAAGTTTACCCAGAGGGATCCACCAAAACTGATCAACGGACATTGAGACAACTAGCATCCGGATATTTCCTTACTGGGGGAGTTCTGTACAAAAGAAGTTGGAATGGCCTGCACCTAAGGTGCGTTGATGAGGAAGAAGCTCAAACCATCATGGATTCCTTACATAACGGGGAGTCTGGCCCACACATGCACGGGATAGCCTTGGCTCGAAAAATCATGAACCTAGGTTATTACTAGTCAACCATGAAGGCAGATTGTGTGAGGCATGCGCAGAAGTGCCACGAATGTCAAATTTTTGCTAAATTGCAAAAACAGCCTCCGGTCAATCTGAATCCTATCGCTTCACCATGGCCTTTCGCGACCTGGGGCATGGACGTGATTGGAAAAATCCACCCGAAGGCTTCCAACGGTCACCAGTTCATTTTGGTTGCTATAGATTATTTCACTAAGTGGATCGAGGCAGCCTCTTATTCGATTCTGAATGCCAAGAAGGCAGCACAGTTCGTTCGTACCAACATCCTTTGCAGGTACGGAACGCCATTCGAGATCACCACGGATAATGGAGCTCACTTCCAGGGTGAATTTGCTAATTTGTTGAAAGAGACGAGAATCCAACATCATAAGTCCTCACCCTATCGTCCACAAACAAACGGGGCTGTAGAAGCTGCAAATAAGGCCATAAAAGTTATTTTGCAAAAGACAATTAAGAAGCACAAAGCTTGGCATGAACAGTTGCCGAATGCCTTATGGGGATATAGGACTTCAATTAGAACACCTACTGGGGCAACCCCGTATTCCTTAGTATATGGCATGGAAGCAGTATTGCCTATTGAGCTGGAAGTTCAGTCGGCGAGGGTTATCCGGGAAAGCCAGATCAGTGAAGCAAATTGGGCTGAGAATTATCATTTGCAGCTCTTGGGTATGGATGAAAAGCGATTGCGAGCAATCCACCAAACTCAAGTTTATCAAAGAAGAATGGCGCGACATTTTAACAAGAGGGTCAAAGACCGGAAACTGGAAGAAGGTTGTTTAGATCCACGGGGGAAGTTCCGTCCTCATTGGGCTGGACCGTATGTGTTGAAGAAGATCTTGTCAGGCGGAGCCGTTATTTTGACTGATTTGGATGGCTTGGAATTCACTAATCCATGTAATTTAGATCAGTTAAAAAGATATTTTGTGTAAATTGTAATCATTTGCATAATGTAAAACGAACTACATTAGACCTGATTCTCTTCGGAAAAAAGAAATTATATATCGGGGATATGTAGGCAGCCCTCATTGGGTACGGTCTAAACATTAATAAAAAAAAAACATACCATTTCATGATTCTTTCTTTTTTGCCAACCATAAAAAAAAAAGGGATAAAAATAAAATAATAATAATAATAAAAAAACCCGCTAAGTTGAAAACCCGAAAGGGCGGCTTAGGCAAAAATCGGGGCCCGCTAAGTTGAAAACCCGAAAAGGGCGACTTAGGCAAAAGTGGGTAGCTCGCTAAGTTGAAAACCCGAAAGGGCGGCTTAGGCAAAAATCAGAGCTTGAATAAATAAAGTTGGAAAATGCTTGGAAAGCTTAAAAGACGATAACATGCCCAATTAAAAGCAATAAAGTCAAACAGTCCAAAGTCAAGCAGAAAACTAAACAAAGTAGAGTCCACGTCCAAATAAAACATACATCCAAAAATCCAATGCCAAAACACCAAAATCCACACCCAAAGTCCCAAGTAAAAGACAAAAGAGTTCAAACAAAGCCAAAACACCAAAAGTCCAAAAGCCTATTAGAGTCTAGGTACCCCGTCGCCTCCGTGGGGCAACGTCCTCCGAGTCATCCTCAGTTCCCGAACTCTCTCCAACATTTCCCGTCTGGGGAGCCAACAGAATCTTCTCATCAGTCCCAGTCTCATTACCAGCGTCAGCCTGAGTCCAACCTTCAAGTACACTCAGCAGTGCGTTCCTCCTCAGCTTCTCAACTGGCCAGACAATGGTCATAAACCAAGACCGGTACTCAGGAGAAGTCTGAACACCAGCAGGATTAGGTAAAGGCCTAACCATCAGATGGTCTCTAACCCAAGCTCTAAGGACGGCTCGGGTAACTCCCGGAGTGATGGCCGAATCAGATGAAGAGTCATCCACAATCGGGACAGTCTGATCTATTCCCATCTGCCTCATAACGCTGCGAAGCACAATACCAAGTACAGTGTGTAAGGCCTAAAAGGTAAACCCGAGCATGACGAGAGCTAACCTGGATAAAGCAGGTGGTGTCATACCAGGGAACAAACCACAATACCTCGTTTGGACCCAATTCAATCAGCCATGAGGTCCATGCGTCAGCAGACGGGTGTGTGATCAAGATCCTCCGCATACGATACTGAGAAGGGTTGTAAGGCAAACGGGTAGGAGCAGCGACCACTTGAAGGTGATCCTTCAACCAAACCTGAGTAATGGATCCTTTCTATTACAAGGGAATGAACCAAAACAATAAGTAAGGAAGAGATGAGAAGAAAAGAAGTACCTGGAGAATAATCGGAGAAACCGTCCAGTCCTCGAAGCCTAGAGCAGCTCTGTCAAGGCTCCGGATAGTCTCTGACAGCACAATGCCGCCAATGCAACTCATGTCCTCCATCTGTCGAATCATAGGGCAAAATCGCAGATCCCCGAAGCCTGGGTCCTTGTTAAACAAGAAACCAGATAATAAGCAAAATACAAAAGCCCGCATCCTAAGCCTCATCCGGTCTGGGTCATCTGAAAGAACCTCTGAAAATTCATCAATCAGGGGCAGCAGAATCGCCTTCTGGTCGTCAACAATCATCGCCCTAGCTTGTGGCCGGCTGAATTGAAATAAACTTTCAAATGACCGAACATACCCGACTTTAACCTCATGCCTGACTAAAGGGGCATTAGGGTCACACCCTATGATAGCACAAAACTCCTCGAAAAGAGGACACATCTCCTCCATCATGGCCCCGAACCGAAAAACGTGGGCCTCAGGGTCCCAGAGTCTGATACAGGCCCATAAAAAGTTCCAGTCGATCACTACCCCCCTAAGGGTAATGATAGGAGAGAGGCCATACCTCTTCAAGTTGATCTTTTCAACTTTGGAGAGACTCCTAGCCCAGCTGTGCATGCTATGATTGAAAGAAGGATTCATTCTTTAGAAAAGATAAATACAGAGAGAAAAGAAGAAGAGAGAAGATAAGGAATGAGTGAAGAGCCGAAACAAAGAACAAGCTTTTATAGGAGAAAATGCACCGAATGAGGGCGGCAGCAGCCGCCGAATGATGGCGGCAGCAGCCGCCGAATTGCCACCGAATGACGGCGGCAGCGGTCGCCAAATTGCCACTGAATGATGGCGGCAGCGGCCGCCACGCATAAAAAAAAAAAAGAGTGTATTTTGTCCATAAGCCAAAATGATGAAGTCCTCCCATTTTGTTTCAAATACAATAAACATGCATACATATATTTCAATACTAACCAAGTGCAGGTACAAAATAAAACTCAGTACAATGATACAGTACAGAAGCACGATCAAAGTTTAGTACAGTAGTCAGACAAGAAAGAAAGAAAGAGGAACAGAAAAATCCGGCAATCATGGCTTCAGCGACGGGGCCTCTGCCTTCTCTGATCATTGTAAGCCTCACGAGTCCAGGACGAAGACAGTTCCTGTTGCATCCCGAGCATCAATTCCATCATCTGATTGATCAATCCAACAGGAACCTATAAAAAAAAAAAATGCAAATGAACGTCAAATCTCTTATGCATCATTTTTGTGAGAGATTTAGCAGTTTTTACTTACCTCAGTAATGTCCTCAGAAGGCAGAGCCAAGCGATCCACATTTTCCAGCGAGACCTCTCGAAAGGCTAAAGGAGCGTCAGGAGTATGGTAGGAAATGCTGTACGGAAGACGTAAATTGGCCAAGTCTGAATGAAGTGACCCTGTAGCCTCTGTCACAGCCCGGGGAGCCCTGGAATGGCCGGCCGAGTGGCTAGGGCCGGCTTGAGATGAACCTTCAGCCCGAGTAGAAGAAGAAGGATCAGTCGTAGGCCTCCTCTTTAGAGTCCTACTCGAAGAACCCGCGGCCCGAGAAGAGCGGGTGGCGGGCGGATGGAAAGGAGCTGATCTCTGAAAATTGTCAAGCCGCGATCCAATAGGCTGCATCAGAAAGAGTCTGCAGAACTCAGCATAATCTCCCTCCAAGATGAACTCTCCATACGGAATACCCTCAGTATGCGCATCGGTGAGAGTCATCTGCCTGCCCGCTCGCATGTCCCCGGGAGGAGGATAAGGGATGGAACGACAGCCTCTTATTTGAAAGTCTACTCTCTCGCCTAAGTAATATCGTCTCAGGACGGGATGCGACAGGATCACCCTCCGCCGAGACAAGTCATCCGACCGCTGGAAATGAGGATCAACCTGGATCCAGCTCTGTAGGCGAATGGCCATCGCCCCCACCTCAACCTAAAAAAGATGCAAATATGTTGATAAATCTTTTTTATTCAACGTATTCAAGAATTACTGAACACATACCTGCGCCGGGCTACACGTATCAAAAAAGGTTCTCAGGTCTTTTAGCGAGTGCTTATGCCGACTGGTATGAAGGTTTGTTCGGTACCATCTCCAAGCCAAAGGTACTAGCCCTAATCCGAGATCTGCATGAATCTGCTCCGGGCGAGTGTAAGGAAAATACTCAAACGCCCAAATCTGCAACAAAGAAGAAACGAGAGTCAAAAGAGGGCTAATAATATAGAAAAATATACAGAGTGTTCTTCGCATTACCTCCCAGAAGTAATAGGTCCCGCTGAGTTTACAGTGGCTCCGACTCAGACCACACATGTCATCACACATACGGCTCAGAATAGCGCCGGCCCAGTCGTACTCCGTGAGATGGGCTAGGTTTTCTAAACTCTTCAAGATAGAAGGATTAAACCTTTCTTTCCTGTTGGACCAAAAGGTCGAAGCAAACATCAGCAACAAAGTGAATCGGGCCACCTGAGTAGCCGTCAGCTCTCCCCGCCTATGTCTAGCATAAATGCCGAGAGCTTGGAGATATAGCCAGCGCCTGGAAACACTCAAAGTTGGAGTAGCAGAACCTGGCCCGACAATCCGAGGCAGGTCTATACCAATCAATTCCGTCATCCGATCAGGGGAAATCTCTGTCCTCCAGTCATCATATAATTCAATCGTCCGAATACCAAAAGGGATTCCGGTAATCACAGAAAAATCCACAGGGGTCATTGTCATCTCGCCCCAAGAAAAATGAAAAGTGTTGGTAGTGTCCCACCATCTCTCGGCCAAAGCACCCAGCAACTCCTTGTGGCTATTTCGGCCAGCATCAAAATGCCTCAAGTAACCCAGACGGGACGGATTGATGATTGCCCCGACCGAGTGGCTCGGATCCAATATCTCGATCGGGATTTCGGACATAGAATTCTCAGCCACATCCAATTTAATGTAAGGATCCTAAAAGGTAAAGTAATATAAGAATTGTCCCTTGGTTCTTTACTAAGGATAATATCTTAGCATGCATACTAATAAAAACAGAAATTCACATTTTCGGCCACACAGGCCCGAAAATTCACAATCTGGCCACAGAGGCCCACAAATCACAAATCAGGCCACAGAGGCCCAAAATTCACATTTTCGGCCACACAGGCCCGAAAATTCACAATCTGGCCACAGAGGCCCACAAATCACAAATCAGGCCACAGAGGCCCAAAATTCACATTTTTGGCCACACAAGCCCGAAAATTCACAATCTGGCCACAGAGGCCCACAAATCACAAATCAGGCCACAGAGGCCCAAAATTCACATTTTCGGCCATACAGGCCCGAAAATTCACAATTTGGCCACAGAGGCCCACAAATCACAAATCAAGTCACAGAGGCCCAAAATTCACATTTTCGGCCACACAGGCCCGAAAATTCACAATCTGGCCACAGAGGCCCACAAATCACAAATCAGGCCACAGAGGCCCAAAATTCACATTTTCGGCCACAGAGGCCCACAAATCACAAATCAGGCCACAAAGGCCCAAAATTCACATTTTCGGCCACACAGGCCCGAAAAATCACAATCAGGCCACAGAGGCCCAAAATTCACAATTTCGGCCACACAGGCCCGAAAATTCACAATTTCGGCCCAAGACCCGAAAATTCCCAACTTTGGCCTGAAAAAGATGATAATAATGCCATAAAGGTAGGCTTACCTGGGCGAAGATGCCAGTCACGGAGGCGTGAGTATCAGCGTCCGCCGTAAGCTTGACCTCGTCAAGAGAAATCCCCAAAGACTCCAGATATTCCTCACCACTTAAGTCCGAGGAAGCCATGAAAGAAAGGTTCTTAGAACTTTAGAAGTTGAGACAATTTGAGAGAGCTCTTTGATTTGGAAAGCTTAGAATGAATGAAAATGAGTTTTTTTCAAGCTATTTATAAGCAAATAGTCAAGAGGCGGGTCTTCTGGACGCGTCCAGTTTTCGCCTACAAAATTTGCATTTCAGACAACCACCGACTCCCATAAATCATTTTTATGGTCGACGGTGGGGGGCAACTTTGAATACCCAAATTTTGAGGCTCAGAAAGCCTGTTTTCCCAGACTGTAAACAGTCCGGCCGGACCGGAGGCTATTTCGGAAGTTCACCGAAAATATGTCAATATGGTACTTAAAACGTCCGGAATATCGCGAGGATCGCGGAACAGGTCCCAGAATATTTTTCGGAGGTCCGAAACTCCCAAAAAGGCCCTCGGAACGAGGCACGGTGTCCACACCGGCCACGGCGACGCCGGCCGCCGGGCACGGCGGCAGCGACCGCCCAGCCTGGGCGGCACCTGCCGCCCCACTTCCTGGGCAAGGCCTGCCACCCAGCGCGGGCGAGGCCTGCCGCCCAGCGCGCGCGGGGCCTGTCGCCCCACGCGGGCGGGGCCTGCCGCGCGCGCGGGCGAGGCCAGCCGCCCAGCGCGCGCGGGCGAGGCCTGTCGCCCTGCGCAGGCGGGGCCTGGCCCCCCCCACGCCCCTGGGCGGCACCTGCCGCCCAGACCAGGCGGGGCCTGCCGCCCCACCGACTAGGCGGCAGCTGCCGCCCTCCCAGGCGGCACCCCCCGCCCAGCGTGGGCGGGGCCTGCCGCCCCACCGACTGGGCGGCAGCTGCCGCCCTCCCAGGCGGCACCCCCCGCCCAGCGTGGGCGGGGCCTGCCGCCCCACCGACAGGGCGGCAGCTGCCGCCCGAGACCCGAAAATGGCCTATAAATAGGCCATTTTCTGGTGCGCCTTGTCTGTTTTGACGGACGAATCCTTCTCCCTCTCACGCTCCTTGCGTTTTCTTTACCGCTTTTTGCATTTTAATTTAATTTTTATTGCATTTTTATTGTGATATTTGACCACTAAAATTAAATAAAATTAAAAATTAATTAATATACCTAAACGAGGAGCTTAACCTGGAGTTAAGAAGTGGTCGACGATTAAATCAGGTACGTAAACGAAACTCTGCCTATTTAATTTTAGCACTTCATGCATACTTCTTTTCTACTCTTAATAATTCTATAAACGCATTCACATCATCATTTAGACAAATAAACCGTCTTAAATTAATTTGATTAAGCTTAAATGCCCGGTTAATCAATAATCGTGGTATTAAAGTTTAAATCCGACAATATTGGCTAAAAGAGCCCAGTTAATTAATAACTACGGTTCAACTGCCTTATTTCGAACAAATCCGGCTTAAGTCCAATTCATCAATAATTGTGACTAAAAGCCTAAATCAACATTTTTTGGCAAAATGCCTACAAATCAACCTTTTTCGGCTAAAAGTCGTAAAACCGAACCATTTTGGCAAAATGCCTACAAATCAACCTTTTTCGGCTAAAAGTCGTAAAACCGAACCATTTTGGCGAAACGCCTTAAAATCAATCTTTTTCGACTAAAAGTCGTAGAATTGAACCATTTTGGCCAAAGGCCTTAAAATCAACCATTTTGGCGACAATCGCCTAAATCACACATTTTTGGCAAACTAATTGCCTAAAACAACACATTTTGGCCAAAGGCCTTAAAATCAACCATTTTGGCGACAATCGCCTAAATCGCACATTTTGGCAACAATTGCCTAAATCAAATCATTTTGGCTAAAAGCCATTAAAATCAACATTTTTGGCAACATGCCTAAAAATCAATCAATTTTTTGCAAAACGCCTAAAATCATGCACAAAGCATACACACAATCATGCATAAAGCATACACACAAAAATGCACAAAGCATACACAAAATCATGCACAAAGCATACACACAAAATGCACAAAGCATACACAAAATCATGCACTAAGCATACACACACCCATGCATTAAGCATATCATTCAAAGCCCTCTAAAAGAGGCCTATCGAACTACGTTGACTTTGATCTTCCATTCAAACGGAAGTACGTAGGCACGTTCGGGATTTCACCCCGGATGGCAAGTTAAAATCACTCAAACATTTCATTAATCCATCATTTACCTTGCAAAGCATTCATTCATCGGTTAGTTTATCGGCATGACATAGTCTCGGGATCCATCTCGGGTTCGTAGATTGTGCCTTAATCATTGGGATAATTAATCTAGTAACTAGATTAATTAAAAATGGAGTCACTTAGGGTTTTTTCCTAGTTTACCCTTAAATAATTAAACAAGGTGGCGACTCACACACATCACGTGTATTTCTTCTCATTCATCATATGCATCACATGCTTATGACATTTGGGGAAGGGGTTCACACCACGCGAAACTCTTTGTTTCACATGTGGTTAGGTATATCCTTACTCAAGGTTCAAGGGTCCCTTAATAAGCCAATTCTCTATTTGTGTCATAGCCTATAGAACCTATCCTTTAGGGCTGTATGCACCCAATGACGTGAATCATATCATTAAAACAAATTATGACGTGATATTATGCGCATTCATGACATATCATTTCATAAACATTAAAAACATTAAAAAGATCACAAAATATTCTTTTTAATCATGCACAATTGGACAAGGGAGTCGAACTACCTCACATTCAGCCACCCTGATACACAATACTACCCACTGTACCTTAATCCAGTTACCCTTATCCTTACAGGTACCCACTGTTCGAGTGCCTATCCAAGTTCCAGTCACACCTACAGTGCTATCACCAACCTCACTAGCTTCACCAACCTCACCAACTTCACCAACTTCAACTGCACCAATGGCATCACTTGCTGACATCCAAAATCTTATGGAACAACTGGAAGCCAGAATGGAGGCTAGAATGAATGAGGCATTAGCTGCCCAGAGAACTGCCCTAATAGCTGAACTAGGTAGTGGTAATGGAAATGGGGCTTCCGCTGGGGGAAGTGATCCTGCTACCTCCAATCAGGGACCTGCTGTTGGACCGACGTCCTCAAACCCTGCCCTTAACCTGGATGACATGCCCTCCAGAACTGCTGCTGAGCTGGAAGCTCAGAAAATGAAAGAAAAACTGGAACTCTTGGAAAGGTCAATCACTGCCCTTAAAACACATAAGGAAGTGGTGGACATGGACTCCTTGTCCTTGTTCCCTGAAGCAAGATTGCCGACAAAGTTCAAGATGCCTAACATGGACAAGTTTTATGGAACCACTTGTCCCAAAACGCACCTGAAAATGTATGTGGGTGCCCTCAACCCGTTTGGCTTGAACAGCGAGCTCCTTGCTCCGTTGTTTCAACAATCTCTGACTGGTGCTGCTTTAAGATGGTTTGTCAGCCTGGATCGGACTAAAACGAAGACCTGGGAAGACATGTGCAATGCGTTTAACACGTAGTACCACTATAATATAGAAGTGGATGTTACTCGGAGAGAACTGGAAACCACCAAACAAAAGAACAATGAACCCTTTTCCTCGTTCCTTATGAGGTGGAGGGCCAAGGCCGCCCAAATGATCAATCGGCCTTCAGAACAAGAACAGGTAGACATAATCATCAAAAATCTGCTGCCTGTTGTGAATACTCAAATTTTGAGGCTCAAAAGCCAGTTTTCTCGGACTGTAAACAGTCTGGCCTGCTACAGTGCCATGCCAATTACATGGCTCAAAGAGCCAGTTTTGTCGGACTGTAAACAGTCCGACCGGACCAAAGGCCATTTCGAAAAATCACCGAAAATATGCCAATATGGAACTGAAAATGTCCGGAATGTCGCAACAATCACGGAACAGGTCCCGGAATATTTTTCGAAGACCCGGAACTCCCGAAAACTCCTCTGGAGTGAAAAAAGCCCAAGTAACCGTGGCACCTGCCACCGGCACAGGCGGCACCTGCCGCCGGCCACGGCGGCACATGCCGCCGGACCGCCGGCGGCCCCTGCCGCCGGCCACGACGATACCTGCCGCCAGACCTCCGGCACGGTGGTACCTGTAACACCCCTTCCCGGTCCACCCGTTAACCCGAATGAACTGAGCCGAGACGCTACAATCTGGTTGCACTTATATCCTGTCATGCTGATATCATACTGTATGCAAAATAAGAATATAAACACTCCCAGTTACACTCTAAACTTCCAACAACTCCAAGAATCATCATAACACAATAACCCTTTATATAAATATCTTTACATAATTATATAAATCCTCAAAAGCATTTAATATCTAGCAATTAATTTCATTCAGAATCTATATCAAGTTTTCATGACCTAATCATACCAACTATAGTAAACTATTTCATCTTCAATCATTTCATAAATATTATTCTTATCTCCAACTACTTACACCAAAATAATTACATGTTTCACTTATATTTACAATCACATAAGCTCTAACAATAAAAGAATTATACATGCCATAAATCTTAATACATGCCATAATTCTTAATTCTACTATGACCAAATTAAGCACTTCTGCTTTGATAGTACTCCTCAAGTCTTCAAGTAACAACCACGATCTTTAACCTGCGCGTGATAAAAATCAACGCGCTGAGTATAAAACTCAGTGGTTCTTATACTTCACATACTAAACAAAGTGCGATGGCAACTAACTTCAAATACCAATTTCATAAAGCATTGATACTCATAGAATCAGTAAATTTTAACATCAATGTCTCTTTATAGCAACGAATGAACTTCTAACTCATAAACATAATTAATCTACTTCTCTCATAACTCCTTTACATGAACCTTATATTACACATTATGGTACCATCATGGTCTTACCTGCTGTTCATTGTGTTGTCTGCATGAAATCAATAAATATGTAAGAATACATAACAGTATATGTTCATTGTCTTACTTGCTATTCATTATGCTGTATGACTTATACCCTTTTAGTCACATCATATAAGTTATGATTAATAACAACTCATGACTGTATGGCTTCTTAAGAATTAAATAAATAAACTTGTGAGCATATATAACATTATACTTTCATGATCTTACCTGATGTTCTTTATGCTGTATGAACTCTGCAACTTTGATTAAACTCAGTGAATATCATAATGAATGAAGAAACATATAAGCACATACATATGTGGAAATAAATACACATTTACTCGCATATGGAATGTAAGCACACATATCATGATACTGTCATGTTTCACTTGATGATCTTTCTTGCTGTATAGTATACTGTATGATTCATGCAATGTTATGTCAAGATATCTGTATGGCTCCATAAGGTTATAGTGAAACCGAAGTGATAAGATAAACTGTATGAATACTGTAGGCTATAGGCCCCGAACCGGATTCGCCTATGCCACTGTATGACCTAGTGAGATACTGTCCGCTTTGGTGCCCCTAACCGGATTTGCACCGCACGGTTTAATCATATCCACTCAACGGCCTATAGCCGGAGTTCCAAACTGTATGGGGCGCAGATCTGCTATTCTATGTCGCGACATAGCCTTATCTACATGGTTTCTCCCTAACCTCAATGGAGCTTATTATGTACATGTCAATAATATAACACCATAATACATAAATGGCTGCATAACTTCATAGTTCATCATGTTGATTTGATTTCACATCATATGAATGCTTGTATGTTGTTTTCATCCATGTTCTTATGTTGTATTTTTGTTGAAAAATGATTGGATGCATGCATGTTGAGCAAAGGAATATAATTACATAGCAAATGAAAGGCAAAAGAGTGTCAAAGCATTAGTCGCAAGCGCGACATTCCAAGTCGCGAGCGCGAGATGCTTCCCAGAGAGAAGTCGCGAGCGCGTCTTCAAACCTCGCGAGCGCGAGAAATGCATTTGAGAGTCAGAGGGCTTTCTGGCTCAAGTCGCGACCGCGTATGTGAAAGTCGCGAGCGCGACTTGTGCATCCTGAGAGTCAGTGTGTTTCTGGCTGAAGTCGCGACCGCGCAGCACAAGTTGCGAGCGCGAGATGAAGTCGCGAGCACGCTTGTGTGATTCGCGAGCGCGAGATGCGCACACTGAGAGTCAGAGAGCTTCTGGCCAAAGTCGCGACCGCGCATGTGAAAGTCGCGAGCGCGACTTGCTTTCCAGACCGCGCGAGCGCGCGACGTGTTTCCAGATTGTGCAGTCTGTGTTCTTTTGGCCATAACTCTCAATATACAACTCCAAATTGAATGATTCAAAAGCCCACGTAAAGATAACACATAGAGGAAAAAATAACTCTTCTATGACAATTCCTAGTTCCATCATTAAATGGGGTCAAAATCAAGATAAAGTTGCTGGTAAAATTTCCAGCAAACTCTGTTTCCACTTCATATATTTATCCCCTGTTTTCATCTCCTTCCCACTTCTTTCATTCAACAATACTCAACAAGAATTCTCATGAACAACACTCCATACAAGTTTTCATGCAAAGAACATGGGAAATAACAAGAGATATCAAACCTTAGTTTCAAAAAGCTGGGACTCTGTTTTAGCTTCTCTTTTCTGCAACTTTTGAACTTTCTTCTCCTATACACAAGAATTCTCATAACTCATCTCCAATATAACTCAATGAAATAGGAAATAACATCACACTTCAAGGAATTTTACTTACTTGCAGTTGACTTAATGCTTAACTATGTTGACAATGGAAAGAAAATGGGCGGGACAAGTAAGAAGAGAATGATAAACATGAAAATAGGAAAGTGAACTGATAAGAACGGGTAGTCTCTAGAAGAAGTGAGTTGGCTGTGTAACATATCTAATTGGTACCTCAAGTGTACAAAGGCTACAACTTCATACCCAAGCTGTATGTTTTAATGCAAGCAAGTCCTAACTTTACATTCACATAAGTCCACTTATACTCTCATTCTACCCCAACAAGGTTTGATTCAACCCAACTCAACTTACCTCTATGAAATGACTCAACTCAACTCACTATGATGTTACAATTCTACCCCCCCTTAAAGAATTTCGTCCGCGAAATTCGTTTACATTAAACACTTATAACTCTCATAATAGTTTCCAACTCAGATTCTTCGTTACTCGGCTAGCACTCACTGACCTTATGTTCTCCACATGAATCTCCCAAATGAACATCCAGACTAGCTAATCTATCCATTCCATATCAGCACTCAATCCAAAGACCTATATCTCGCCCGTACCAAACATATCAGCATATCATAAACATATCATATCATATATATATATCATATCATCATCTCATATACATATCAAGGCATTGCATTGTAATAGCCTATTCACAGATTTGCATACAGTAAATTCTCATAAAGCATGATGAGATTATAGAAACATAGCCTGCGATCATATCATTTATGTTCATAACTGTATGACTAACTTTATGTTGTCATGGTACTTAATTTCATCATGGTACTTCTTCTCATCCACTGTCATGCATATATACATATAGTCATACATGCATACTTGCAAGTTCCACTCAAGAAGAAAACAAAATGAAACCAAAGTTCCAAATGTCAATACATGAAAGTAATTGTACACAATCACAAAGTTATGCAAATCATGCAATGTACCATATAGATTATCTCAACTTGACCATTTATCCATAATGATTTGGTAGCTACATCCAATTAGCAATTCCACCTTTCTCTCTCCTTTTTTTTTTTTTTTTTTTGATTCCTAGATAGCTCACATAAATCCATAAATCATCCATGACTTATAAATACTTCTATAAATAATTAACCAATCATTTCTGTCTGAAGAATGATCACTTATAAAATCTTGATCATTTTGGCTCAGAATTTATTCTCATATGCACATAGGGAGATCAACACGAACCACAATTTGTACATATTCATGAACTCTCAAAGGATAGTAAGTTTGATCTTGTATATACTCTGATGCATCTTTACTTCTATTTCCATCAAATCTTAATAACCATGATTCCTAACTTGTCACAAAAACTCTGAATGATTATCATCTCATTTAAATCATCCTAATCTATATTCCTTTACCTTTGTAAGTGATACTCTTCTAAATCTTAATTTACTCACATGACTAGATCCATTCTTACTTACCTAATTTCTTAGTATAACATCAATTCAATGGTTGGCCAACTATCTCTCCATGGCCAATGTCATTCATCATTTTACTTAATCCTCATGGTCCAATATGTATCTAACATCATTATCTTCATTTGGTGTTTAGGAGTCGTTTACTTTTTTCCTCGGATAATCCTTATGTATCACTTACATAACATCTAGCATTCAACAAATATTTTAAACCTCAAAATTTAAATCTTATTCAATATAATTCACACTTATACCATATTAACCCACAAGGTGCCACAATTCATATAGTTTCCCTACTAGGCTCATCAAGAGTTACATAATTGATTTCATCCTAGAAATCACCATACTTTTCTTATAACCATAGTACGTTATATGACTCCTGATAGTCATACATTTGCAAATTAGCTGATGAACACCACAATATACTTGATTCCACCAAATCGTAAGTAGTTCTCATAAATATAAATCACTTCTCCTAAATGACTTGAAATACTGACAGTAGTTCCTATGAAAAATACTCATCACCCCTTCTTCGAGCAAATCACATCAAATCATTCAGCATTAAGATCATTTATATAAATACACCAATGAATATATGTATATATGTATTCTATCCAGCAAAATGCTTATCTCAATAGTCATATTAGATTCCATTAACCACAATCATGTAAACATCAATACTCTTCTTAACTAGATTCTAATGTCCTTATATCCGAATCAGTTTGTTTGCTTATTAGCTAATACCAGCAACTCATCCTCAACATATTCCGTCCATAGGCACATGTACACACATTCATGCATTTTATGCAAGCAGTTCACATTCACATCATTTCACCTTTATACTCATAATCATGCATAACTTAATATAGCTTTGTGCATACACAACCATACAAGTGTACACTTCATCTGACATACTTAAATATATACATATATGTTACTTCCATGTTCACGTCATAAACTATTATACTTTCATAGCTCGTGAATTTATACAAGTGACTTCATTGTCATGTATAAAACAATCCTTCATTTATCAAAACTTTAGAAAACCACACTTGAAAATATATATATATATTTATTTATTTATATTTTTTTTTTTTTTCAAAGTGTTCTGAGAAGAAGAATTTTCATAGCAAAATCATTTGTTCAGAAGCAACATAAACTGTGCTTCTTCTGGAGGCAACATGAACAAACATGTTTACAAGTCATTCATGCCATCACCATCATAGATAAAAATCAGTTTCAAAATATAATCTCATAATACTGATAACATGTTTTATCTCCAATAACCACCACATTGAATTCCCTATCCACTATTCTCTAAGCATATCCTCCATGAACAATGATCTCAATGATCTAAAGGATATAACCAGTAATCATCAATAGGAACCTCAATTTATACTCCGCTTACCACGACACTATTCTCCAATGGCTGGTTGTTTCCAATCAAACCAATATGGCATGTCTTTAACTTAAATTACTCATACTCTCACTGTATGTCTTTAACCTACATAGATACACCTATTGTCCGAGAAACGCCTAAACCTAGGCTCTGATACCAAAAATTGTAACACCCCTTCCCGGTCCACCCGTTAACCCGAATGAACCGAGCCGAGACGCTACAATCTGGTTGCACTTATATCCTGTCATGCTGATATCATACTGTATGCAAAATAAGAATATAAACACTCCCAGTTACACTCTAAACTTCCAACAACTCCAAGAATCATCATAACACAATAACCCTTTATATAAATATCTTTACATAATTATATAAATCCTCAAAAGCATTTAATATCTAGCAATTAATTT
Organism: Jatropha curcas; assembly: GCF_041381405.1. Lineage (NCBI taxonomy): Eukaryota > Viridiplantae > Streptophyta > Magnoliopsida > Malpighiales > Euphorbiaceae > Jatropha > Jatropha curcas. The sequence goes on from NC_143160.1 coordinate 14,796,836, forward strand.
CATTCAGAATCTATATCAAGTTTTCATGACCTAATCATACCAACTATAGTAAACTATTTCATCTTCAATCATTTCATAAATATTATTCTTATCTCCAACTACTTACACCAAAATAATTACATGTTTCACTTATATTTACAATCACATAAGCTCTAACAATAAAAGAATTATACATGCCATAAATCTTAATACATGCCATAATTCTTAATTCTACTATGACCAAATTAAGCACTTCTGCTTTGATAGTACTCCTCAAGTCTTCAAGTAACAACCACGATCTTTAACCTGCGCGTGATAAAAATCAACGCGCTGAGTATAAAACTCAGTGGTTCTTATACTTCACATACTAAACAAAGTGCGATGGCAACTAACTTCAAATACCAATTTCATAAAGCATTGATACTCATAGAATCAGTAAATTTTAACATGAATGTCTCTTTATAGCAACGAATGAACTTCTAACTCATAAACATAATTAATCTACTTCTCTCATAACTCCTTTACATGAACCTTATATTACACATTATGGTACCATCATGGTCTTACCTGCTGTTCATTGTGTTGTCTGCATGAAATCAATAAATATGTAAGAATACATAACAGTATATGTTCATTGTCTTACTTGCTATTCATTATGCTGTATGACTTATGCCCTTTTAGTCACATCATATAAGTTATGATTAATAACAACTCATGACTGTATGGCTTCTTAAGAATTAAATAAATAAACTTGTGAGCATATAGAACATTATACTTTCATGATCTTACCTGATGTTCTTTATGCTGTATGAACTCTGCAACTTTGATTAAACTCAGTGAATATCATAATGAATGAAGAAACATATAAGCACATACATATGTGGAAATAAATACACATTTACTCGCATATGGAATGTAAGCACACATATCATGATACTGTCATGTTTCACTTGATGATCTTTCTTGCTGTATAGTATACTGTATGATTCATGCAATGTTATGTCAAGATATCTGTATGGCTCCATAAGGTTATAGTGAAACCGAAGTGATAAGATAAACTGTATGAATACTGTAGGCTATAGGCCCCGAACCGGATTCGCCTATGCCACTGTATGACCTAGTGAGATACTGTCCGCTTTGGTGCCCCTAACCGGATTTGCACCGCACGGTTTAATCATATCCACTCAACGGCCTGTAGCCGGAGTTCCAAACTGTATGGGGCGTAGATCTGCTATTCTATGTCGCGACATAGCCTTATCTACATGGTTTCTCCCTAACCTCAATGGAGCTTATTATGTACATGTCAATAATATAACACCATAATACATAAATGGCTGCATAACTTCATAGTTCATCATGTTGATTTGATTTCACATCATATGAATGCTTGTATGTTGTTTTCATCCATGTTCTTATGTTGTATTTTTGTTGAAAAATGATTGGATGCATGCATGTTGAGCAAAGGAATATAATTACATAGCAAATGAAAGGCAAAAGAGTGTCAAAGCATCAGTCGCGAGCGCGACATTCCAAGTCGCGAGCGCGAGATGCTTCCCAGAGAGAAGTCGCGAGCGCGTCTTCAAACCTCGCGAGCGCGAGAAATGCATTTGAGAGTCAGAGGGCTTTCTGGCTCAAGTCGCGACCGCGTATGTGAAAGTCGCGAGCGCGACTTGTGCATCCTGAGAGTCAGTGTGTTTCTGGCTGAAGTCGCGACCGCGCAGCACAAGTCGCGAGCGCGAGATGAAGTCGCGAGCGCGCTTGTGTGATTCGCGAGCGCGAGATGCGCACACTGAGAGTCAGAGAGCTTCTGGCCAAAGTCGCGACCGCGCATGTGAAAGTCGCGAGCGCGACTTGCTTTCCAGACCGCGCGAGCGCGCGACGTGTTTCCAGATTGTGCAGTCTGTGTTCTTTTGGCCATAACTCTCAATATACAACTCCAAATTGAATGATTCAAAAGCCCACGTAAAGATAACACATAGAGGAACAAATAACTCTTCTATGACAATTCCTAGTTCCATCATTAAATGGGGTCAAAATCAAGATAAAGTTGCTGGTAAAATTTCCAGCAAACTCTGTTTCCACTTCATATATTTATCCCCTGTTTTCATCTCCTTCCCACTTCTTTCATTCAACAATACTCAACAAGAATTCTCATGAACAACACTCCATACAAGTTTTCATGCAAAGAACATGGGAAATAACAAGAGATATCAAACCTTGGTTTCAAAAAGCTGGGACTCTGTTTTAGCTTCTCTTTTCTGCAACTTTTGAACTTTCTTCTCCTATACACAAGAATTCTCATAACTCATCTCCAATATAACTCAATGAAATAGGAAATAACATCACACTTCAAGGAATTTTACTTACTTGCAGTTGACTTAATGCTTAACTATGTTGACAATGGAAAGAAAATGGGCAGGACAAGTAAGAAGAGAATGATAAACATGAAAATAGGAAAGTGAACTGATAAGAACGGGTAGTCTCTAGAAGAAGTGAGTTGGCTGTGTAACATATCTAATTGGTACCTCAAGTGTACAAAGGCTACAACTTCATACCCAAGCTGTATGTTTTAATGCAAGCAAGTCCTAACTTTACATTCACATAAGTCCACTTATACTCTCATTCTACCCCAACAAGGTTTGATTCAACCCAACTCAACTTACCTCTATGAAATGACTCAACTCAACTCACTAGGATGTTACAGTACCTGCCGCCGGCGAGCCATTTTTTGCCTATAAAAGGCCACTTACCTCTTCAATTTTGACACCCCTGTCTGTGTTGACGGACGATCTTCCTCCCTCCCACGCTCCTTGCGATTTCTTTACCGCTTTTTGCATTTAATTTAAATTTTATTGCATTTTTATTGTGATACTTGGTCACTAAAATTAAACAAAATAAAATTAATTAATATTTCCTAAACGAGGAGCTTAATATGGAGCTAAGAAGCGGCCGTCGATTAAATCAGGTACACAAACGAAACTCTGCTCATTTAATTTTAGCACTTCATGCATATTTCTCTTCTACTCTTAATAATTCTACAACTGCATAAATGCATTCACGTCATCATTTAGACAAATAAACTGTCTTAATTAAACACGATTAACCTTAAATGTCCGGTTAATTAATAATCGTGGTATTAAAGTTTAAATCCGACAATATTGGCTAAAATGCCTAGTTAATCAATAACTACGGTGTAATCGCCTTTATTTCGAACACTTCGCCTAAAGGTCCGATTAATCGATAATTGTGGCTAAAAGCCTTAATCAATCGCGTTTTGGCAACAAATTGCCTATAGCTTAATCAATCACATTTTGGCAACAAATTGCCTACGGTTTAATCAATTTTGGTAAACAAATTGCCTAAAAATTAGATTAACCACTGTCTAGCGACAAATCGCTTAAATCGAACTTTTTGGCAAAATGCCTTAAATTAATCAATCTTTTGGCCAAAGGCCTTAAAATCAATCAATTTTGGCAACAATCGCCCAATCAACACTTTTGGCAAACAGGTTGCCTAAATCGACACATTTCGGCCAAAGGCCCTAAAATCAACCATTTTTGGCGACAATCGCCTAAATTACACATCTTAGCAAACGAATTGCCTAAATCGACACATCTTAGCAATCAATTCTGGCGACAATCGCCCAATCAACACTTTTGGCAAACAGATTCCTAAATCAACACATTTTGGCTAAAAGCCTTAAAATCAATCATTTCGGCAATAATAAGCCCGAACATCAATTTTGGCAATAATAAGCCCAAATATCAACTTTGGCGACAAATCGCTCGACAACCATTTTTGGCACAAATGCCTTAAAACCAACATTTTTGGCGATGAACGCCTAATCGAATCAATTGATCCTTTGGCAAAATGCCTAAACAAACATGCACAAAGCATACACACACTCATGCATTAAGCATACACCTTCAAAGCCCTTCAAAGAAGGCCTATCGAACTACGTTGACTTTGATCTTCCATTCAAACGGAAGTACGTAGGCACGTTCGGGATTTCACCCCTGGCGGCAAGTCAAAATCACTCAAACATTTCATTAATCCATCATTCACCTTGCAAAGCGCTCATTCATCGGTTAGTTTATCAGCATGACATGGTCTCGGGATCCACCTCGGGTTCGGAGATTGTGCCTTAAACATTGGGATAATTAATCTAGCAACTAGGTTAATTAAAATTGGAGTCACATAGGGTTTTTTCCTAGTTTACCCTTAAATAATTAAACAAGGTGGCGACTCACACTCACGTGCATTTCTGTCCTTAATCATATGCATTCATATGCCTATGTTCGGGGGAGGGGTTCACACCTGTCTACCAACAACAACTGCAAACTCAGTACCTACCAACGTTTCAGTCGCTCATTGCTACTGCAACCAAGGTAGAGGATTTAATCCAAATGGGTCAACTGAAAGAAGACTCGGGTACCTCAAAGTATAAGAAGCCTAGCCAAGCTAGCAAAATTCACGAAGTGGCAAGTATCACCCCCATGAATCCTTTACGTGTGGGGAATATGAGAAATGGCAGCCAGTCGAGGAGGACTTACACTGATCTCGGGATGCCAATCCTTTTTGTATAACGAGAGGCTGTCAAGGCAAATTACATTAAGCCTTTGGAAGCAAGGCCACCACCTAACCCATTGCCGAGGAACTATAGGGCTGATGAATACTGTGAGTACCATCAGGGGAATGGGCACAAGACTGAAGCATGCTGGACGCTTAAGAACCGCATCCAAGAACTGGTGGATAACGGTTCAATCATTCCAAAGAGTAAGCCAAATATTAGCACTAATCCTTTACCAAATCACGGGATAAATGCTATCGTTGCTGACTAGGAATTGATCGATCCTTTCGAACTATTCCTAGAAATGAATAACATCTGTGTCCTAGACCTGAATGACTTATCTAAAGAGATCGATGTAATGACCAGGAGTAGGAGACAGTATGAACCAATAATTCTGGACGAAGTCCAAAATAAGCCCTACCAAAGGGCAGCTGAGCCAAAAGAAGACCCGGTACTCTTGCAGTTAAAAAATACCCAGGCTAGGGTATCAATTTGGGAACTTCTGGCATCATCTTTCCCTCATCGCCAAGCTCTTTGCAAGGCCTTGAGTCAGCTACAAACATCGGTGGAGGTTAGCCCTGAAGTGCTGGTATCCACCCTTACACAAGCAGCCAAAATGCAAAGCATTGGGTTTTCTGACGATGACTTGCCCAAGGAAGGAAGCAGTCACAATGATGCACTCTACATTACTGTTCAGACTAGAGAAAAGACTGTGCCCATGGTTCTCATTGACAATGGGTCAGCGTTGAATGTCTGCCCACTAAGGGTAGCTAGCTGTCTGGGGTTGGAGGAAGCAGATTTCAGTCCATCGGACCAGATAGTCAAAGCTTATGATAGCACCCGGAGGGAAGTGTTGGGGGTTGCTACATTGAAATTAGCAATTGGGCCAGCTATGATGGAGGTCCCGTTCCAAGTAATTGATGTGCCTACTAGTTTCAACCTACTCCTAGGACGACCTTGGATACATCATACTAAGGCAGTGCCCTCTTCTCTGCATCAAAAGGTCAAGTTTCCTTACGAGGGCAAAGTTATAACTATTCAGGGGGATGACTATAGCCAACTGAAGAAGACAAAGGGCTAGCCTCTCGTTGAGGTCAACCCTGAGAATGCCAACCTGCCCCTCTCAGGATTTCAATATGACACAGTACAGTGCATAGAGGGAAAAACTGCAAACTCTCGAATTCCCTTTGATTTCGGGACGACGCAAATAAACTGCATGGTCCCTTTAATGCTGAAAATGTCCTACCTACCGAGAATGGTTATGGCAAGGTCCGGAAAAACATACCCCACACTGCAAGCTTGGGAGTGTCTGGTGAACAAGGGGACCTTTGGGCTGGGTTATGAGCCCACTGATGAAGACCTTGCTGGAAGGACCAGGAGAAGAAAGAAGAAGAGTATACAGATGCGGCCTTACCTTTTGACTTTGAATGGTCATTTCTGCAAACCAGGAGAAACAATTCCTTATTGTGGCTTCCGGGAACCATTCTACCTCCCGACAGCTAAGAAAATGCTGCCCGGACTGGAAACATTTGCTGATGCCTGGGACAACAAGTCTGAGGCAATAATCGAGTTGGAGATAGAAGATCTCATGCAGCCCAGTCTCTTTGACGAGGTTGCAGTTATTACTAGTAATGATGGGAACCAAGATCTGCTGAGCCTGATCAAGCCGAATAAAGGGCCTCTCACCAACTGGTATACTGAGGAGAAGCGCGCTGCTGACAAAACCCTTCCCGAGCCAAACCTAGAGTCTGGACCTAATGTCAAGTCCTGTACTGAGTCTGAGACTGACCCTGAGTCTGAAATCGAGTCAGAGTCCAGGTCCGAGTCTTCTGTATCGGATTTGGAAAATCCGGATTTTAAATTTGATGTAATTTTTGAGGACGATTCCGTCCGTATCAATAAAAGCTTACAGATCATTGGTTACCCTGCGTGTCAATCTTTCCAAGCATATCCTAGGAAAAATAATGAAAAAGAAATAAATGAAATAAAAAATGAAAAAGAGAAAATAATCATTGGCAAAGAAGAAAATGAACACACATACATTGCATCTGACTGTGTGAACAGGGAACAGATCATTGAATGCTCGAAGAAGTTTGTCGATTGCTTCATGTGGAAGGCTAGTGACATCACGGGAATTGACCCAGCAATAGCAGTACACAAGATTCCAGTGTACCCCGAGGCTAAGCCGGTAAAATAGAAGCTAAGGAGGCTGAAAACAGAATGGTCCTTGAAAATCAAGGAGGAAGTAGCTAAGCAATTGGAAAACAAGTTCATAGAGCCCATTGCCTACCCAACATGGTTAGCGAACATAGTGCCGATTCCTAAGAAGGATGGAAAAGTGCGAATGTGTGTCGACTACCGGATCTGAATAAAGCATGTCCGAAGGACGACTTTCCTTTGCCTCATATTGACTTGTTGGTTGACCGAATGGCTGGACACGAGATGGTCTCCTTGACTGATCTCGCTGTCGGGTACAATCAGATAATGATGCATTTGCCAGACAAAAAGAAGACGGCATTCATCATAGAGTGGGGAACCTACTGCTATAGGGTCATGCCTTTTGGGCTCAAAAATGCCGGGGCAACTTATCAAAGAATGGCAACAACTATCTTCCACAACATGATTCATAAAGAAGTTAAGGTGTATGTGGACGACATGGTTGTTAAATCGAAAACAGCTGAAGAACCATACCACAACACTTGAGAAGTTCTTCCTTAGGCTTCAAAAGTACAATTTAAAGCTCAACCCGGCAAAATGTCTGTTTGGAGCTACATCCGGAGTATTTCTGGGGCATATGGTCAGCCGGAAAGGCATAGAGATTGACCCTTCAAAAGCCAAAGCCATTTTGGAAATGTCAGCACCGAAGATGGAAAAGGAAGTTCGGGGCTTCCTGGGAAGGCTACAGTACATCAGCCGGTTCATTAATCAATTGGTCGATACTTGTGGTCCGATCTTCAAATTACTCAGGAAAGGGGTAACCGTCAAATGGAACGAAGATTGTCAGAAAGCCTTTGATCAGGTCAAACAGTATTTACTATCTCCGCCAATCCTGCAACCACCAAGGCTAGGAAAACCTTTGCTATTGTACCTATCAGTGATAGAAGAAGCGATGGGTGCAATGCTAGCTCAACAAGCAGAAGACACCAGGGTAGAAAATGTCGTGTACTACCTTAGCAAAAGGATGCTAGACTGTGAGCTGAAGTATGATAAGATAGAGAAGTTATGTCTAGCTCTGGTTTGGGCTTGTACAAAGCTGCAGCACTACCTTTCATCCTATACCACATATGTTATCTCTGAATCGAACCCCTTGAAATTCCTTATGGAGAGGCCGGTTCTTGACAGTAAGATGGCTAAGTGGGTGTCAGTGCTCGCAGCCTATGACTTGAAATTTGTACAGCGGAAGGCAGTAAAAGGAGGAGCCTTGGCTGACCAATTGGCGGAACTGCCCGTGGAAGATGAAATGAAAGAAGTGGAGTTTCCCGACGAAGATCTCTTGAACGTGGAAAATGACATTTGGGAGATGTATTTTGATGGAGCTTCGAATTATCACGGGAATGGAATTGGAGTCGTGTTCAAAACTCCTTGGGGAGAATACGTCCCAAGCGCAGTCAAGTTAGATTTCGACTGCATCAACAATGAAGCCGAGTATGAAGCTTGCATTAAGGGGTTAGAAGCGGCCCTGGAAAAAGAGATAAAAGTCCTTAGGGTTTTCGGGGATTCCAATTTAATAGTCTCTCAAGCTCTAAGGAAGTGGAAAATTAAGGAAGAGCATTTGGTTCCTTACCTACAACGCTTGGACGAATTGGCTCAACAATTCGAGGATCTGTCTTTCCATTACTTGCCCCGAGCCAAGAACCAGTTTGCTGATGCCTTTGCTACTTTATCTTCCATGGTCAATGTAGAGGGGAATCAAATCATTCGACCTTTGACAGTTCGGCTACAGAAACAACCGGCCCACATCATGAATTTGGTCGATGACAAGCCCTGGTTTTGGGACGTACAGAATTATCTTCAGAACGAGGCTTACCCGGATGGGTCCTTGAAGACTGATCAACGGACACTGGGGCAATTAGCATCCGGATATTTCCTTACTGGAGGAGTTCTATATAAAAGAAGTTGGAACGGTTTGCACTTAAGATGTGTAGATGAAGGGGAAGCTCAAACCATTATGGATTCCTTACACAACGGGGAGTCCGGTCCACACATGCACGGGATAGCTCTGGCTCGAAAAATTATGAACCTGGGTCCTTATTAAACAAGAAACCCGCCAATAAGCAAAAAACAAAAGCCCGCATCCTCAGCCTCATTCAGTCTGGGTCATCTGGTCGAATCTCTGAAAATTCATCAATCAGTGGTAGCAGAATTGCCTTCTGGTCATCTACAACCATGGCCCTAGCCTGTGGCCGGCTGAACTGGAATAGATTTTCAAACGAGTGCATATACCCAATTCTGACCTCATGTCTAACCAAAGGGGCATTGGGATCGCACCCTATAATCTTGTAGAATTCCTCAAAGAGAGGACACATTTCCTCCATCATGGCACCGAATCGAAAAACGAGGGCCTCCGGGTCCCAAAATCTGATGCAGGCCTGTAAAAAATCCCAGTCTATAACTACTCCCCTAAGGGTAGCAATAGGAGATAGACCGTACCTCCCCAAATTGATCTTTTCTACCTTGGAGAGACTCTTAGTCCAATTGTGCATGTTGTGGTTATAAAAGGAATTCATTTTTTGAAAAAAGATCAGAAATTGGAAAAAAATTGAGAAAAAAAATCCCGTTTTTTTTTACAAATCAAAGTGGATAATCATGCATACATATAAAATTTTCAGTACTAACCAAGTGCAGGTACAGTCAAAGTACAGTACAGAAATACAGGCAAGGAAAATAGCCAAAAGGCGGGTCCTCTGGACGCGTCCGATTTTCGCCTTCAAAATTTATTTTTCAGACAACCACCGACTCCCATAAATCATTTTTATGATTGCCGGTGGGGGGCAACTGTGAATACTCAAATTTTGAGGCTCAAAAAGCCTGTTTTCCCGGACTGCAAATAGTTCGGCCGGACCGGAGGCCATTCGGAAAGTTCACCGAAAGTATGCCAATATGGTACTTGAAACGTCTGAAAAATTATGAGGATTGCAGAACTGGTCCTGGAATATTATTTGGAGGTGCGGAACTCCCGGAAAAGCCTTTGGAACGAAAAACTAGCAAGTGGACAGCAGCCGCCGTCCACGGTGGCGGCGCCCGCCGTCCGCGGCGGCGGAGCCTGCCATCCGCGGCGGCAGCAGCCGCCCTTCAGCCTGGTTTTTCCTATAAATACAGCTCCGAATCGACAGTTTTAGGACTTAGTCTGTGTTGACGGACGCTCTCTTCTCTCCTACGCTCCTTGCGGTTCTTTTACTGCTTTTCTGCATTTAGTGTAGGCTTTTATTACCCTGCTGTTGTGATATTTGGTCACTTAATTAAATTAATTTTAATTAATATTCCCCAAACGAGGAGCTTAATCTGGAATTTTCAAGCTGAAGCTAAGAAGCGGCCGCCGATTAACTCAGGTAATAACGAAACTCTGCCCATTTAATTTCAGCATTTTGTGCATATTCTCTTCTACTCTAAACTCTAATCAAATAACTGCATTCACATCATCGTCATCTTGGCAGCAAATTGCCTTAAGTAAATGAGTTTAGGCTAAAATGTCCGGTTAATCAATAATCGTGGTATTAATGCTAAAACTCCGAACATATTGGCTAAAGTGCCTAGTTAATTAATAAATACGGCGTAATTGCCTTTATTTCAAACAGTTCGGCTAAAAGCCCAATTAATCAATAATTGTGGCTAAAAGCCTTAATCAATCACGTTTTTTGGCAACAAATTGCCTACAGTTTAATCAATCACGTTTTGGCAACAAATTGCCTACGGTTTAATCAATCGCTTTTAGGCAACAAATTGCCTATAATTTAAATAACCACTTTTTGGCGACAAATCGCCCAAATATCACTTTTTCTTTGGCAATAAATTGCCTAAATTACATATCATCTTTTGGCACGAATGCCTTAATGATTTTGGCGACAAATCGCCCAACAAAACCCTTTGGCACAAATGCCCTTAATCATTTTGGCGACAAAATCGCCTAACCAATCTTTGGCAACAAATTGCCTAATCAAACATCGACTTTTGGCACAAATGCCTTAATCAATCATTTTGGCAACAAATAGCCCAAACATCAATTTTTGGCAATAAATTGCCCAATCAAACACCTTTTGGCAACAAATGCCTAAAACAACAAATCAATCAATTTTTGGCAAAAATGCCTAAAAAAATGCACGAAGCACGCACACACTCATGCATAAAGCATACCCCTTCAAAATGCCTTTGAATAGGCTTTATCAAACTACGTCGGCTTTGATCTCTCATTCAAACGAGAGTACGTAGGCACGTTCGGGATTTAACCCCGAGCGGCAAGTCGAAATCATCAAAACACTTTATTGGTCCAATTGCATCAAATTACCTTGCAAAGCATTTATACTTAGGTTAGTTAATCAGCATGACATGGTCTCGGGATCCACCTCGGGTTCGTAGATTGTGCCTTAAACTTTGGGATAATTAATCTAGACTTAGGTTAATTAAAATTAGAGTCATTTAGGGTTCTTTCTTAGTTTTCCCTTATAAAAATAAACTAGATGGCGACTTTATAAAACACACATGTGAGCATACCTCGTTCTAGCATAATTTTGCCTTCGGGGGAGGGTTCACATCCTCAAGATAAAAGGGACTTAGAGGATCTTGGTGGGAATGAACCTGAGGAGGCAGGAAAGGATAAGGAAGATGTTGAAGTTGAAGAAGTCAATGATGCTAAGACTGAGAAGTTGAACATCAGTGATGAAGAAGTGGAAACAGAAACAGGAGCTGGAAAGACACCTGAGTAGTCTTCTGCATAGAAAAATAGAGAGGCTATATTGATGGAAATAGAGAAGTAGCTCTTTCAGGAGCACAATAATGAGCTTGATAAAGCCATCAAGCACAAAAAGGCTATTGTGGAACATACTCAGTCACTTATTTGATTCCATGTAAAGGATGAAGAGCATCAATGAGAAGAGACTTGCTACTCTTAAGGTAAAAGCTACTCCCAACCCTCCATCTTCTTAACAGCCAAAAAGGTTCAAAAGCACTATTAGAAGGATAAAAGACTTGGGAGGAAAACCACCTTTGCACCCATCTACCAAAAGACCCAAGGACTCAACTAAGTCAACCCCTGCTCAAAACCTCAAAAGTTCAAAAAGACCCAAAACTGAATTTCAAGACTAATGACCTGTTTCCCAACCATTTTTTACTAAACTTTTTGCAAAGACTTATGATAACTTACTCTATGTTGTTTTACTTTTGTTTATTGTTTATTGTTTATTGTTATTGTTTTATTTTATCTCTATTTATATTCTGTTTTGTGAACACTTTGAATTTCTTTATTTTTATTGCAAATTTATTTTTAACTTTTTTTTTTTTAATTTTTGTCTGTTTTTGTTGGATTTTTAAACCTTCTTTTATGATGATAAAAAGGGGGAGAACACAAAATAATCTCTAAGTAATTGAACTCTGTGCTCATCGTGTTCTATACTGTGATTCTTTTGTTCTAATGTTTTGTTTCTATGTGATAGAATATGCTTGTATTGAGGAATGCCTCTGATTGTTAGACTTTAAAACTCCAGTTCTAATTCTGAAGTCAGTTTCTCATTTGTGTTCTGTTCTAAATCCCTTAGGCTTAAATTGCACTTATTTAGGGGGAAATTTTATATGAGTTCTAATCTTACTTCGTTATAAATCTATTGAATTTAAAACTTGTATTTTGTTGATATGCATAAACTCAAGGGGCACATGTTCTTATGCTTGATAAATTTATTGATTTTGTCATCATCAAAAAGGGAGAGATCGTTGGCTCAAGGTTAATTTTATCATAAGATTTTGATGATTATGCAAACCAAATAAATTTAATATTCATCTTGTGCTAAAGTTATTTTATGCAGAAAATTATTGTTAAGACTTTTGAAGAAATGAAGCTCCTACAATCCAAGATTTTTATTTGAAGACCATGAAGATATTTTTTATCAGTTAGTATTATATTAAGTATTAGGAAATTATTGGAGGATAGGGAGTAAATAATATTATAAGCACATCTTATTTCTCTCAAAAATTATTTTTAAATGCTTTTGAATAAAACTATTAAGAGGATATAGCCAAATCATTGTTTTTCACGTTTTCCCACTTAAAAGATTTTTATAGTAAATCCCCTTGGTCGCTATCAAATGAGTTTCTGCAAAAAGCAGTTTCTGATCTGACACAGTTGACAATTTTTGAAGTAAAGTTAAACAGCTTTTTGAAGTTACCCTTTCAACTCCATGTCATGCGTGTAAGCTTTTAAAATTTGAACTAACAACACATTTAATGCAACCCATGCTGAGTTATTTTTTGAATTAAAATGTAAGAATCAATCATCACACTTTAAAGCAATAATCCTAAGTTATTTATAATGGGATTATCGCTCTTTCTTATAAAAACTCTCTCCTCTCTCAAAAGCAATTGTTGGCAAGAGTAAGAGACTATTGTTCAAAGATTCAAATCACACAAAGCTCTCTCTTCAATCCACTTCATTTCTTTTCATCTCTGTTCTTCCAGAAATATTTATAAGAGAAAAGAAATTTTGTAACAACTCTTTTTGAAGAACAGTTATGCACCCTCTTTCTGTTTTCAAAATCTATTTTCTATTCTTTCTGTGCTTATAGTTGCATTTCTCTCTGTCTATATAGATTGTTATAATCTATTGTAAACTAGAGGTTTTTAAATGAAAAACATTTGTGTAATAACTTAGGTCAGAAGCTATGTTATAAAAGGTTATCAAGCGACCTTCTCCTTGTGTGAGATTTTAATGTCTTGATATGAATTTTCTGTTCTCAGGAAAACAGAAGGGTAGAGGTTAATTAAAACCTTTGAAATCTAATGGTTTAAAGGTTAGATCTAGGTTTTGATCTATTTCCTTGTAACTGTTGGTTTGTCTCTTGCCTTTTAAAAGAGATAACATAGTAGAGGATCTCAAGATGTGTCTTGGGGAGTGGATATAGGTGAATTAGTGTCGAACCACTATAAATCTCTGTGTTATTTTCTTTTATTTTCTGAAGTGTTGCTTAATTATATTCTGTTTACAAATCTATTAATATTTTCAATATTGCAATGTTGTTAATGATTTTTTGTTTCTAATTGATAAAAAGCTTTATCTTTGTGGGTCATTAGAACTCTGGATTTCTGTACTATGATTTTTTCAAGTTCTAATCTGTCCTTTTACATTTTATAAAAATCAAAATCTAAGTTATAACCAGTTTTTTATTCTTTCATAAGCTTTGTGAGAAAGTTCTAAACTTGATAATTGTCTCTCACAAATGCTTTCTAATTTCGCTGCTACAGAATTATGATCTTGTGTTTTAAAAGCTAAATTTTTAAAAAACTCAATTCAACCCCCTCTTGGATTGTGCCATATTAAACGAGACCCACATATCGGTTCAACCTTTGTCCAGGAAAGCCATAATGATTTCAGGTACTTGATTTTCTTTTAGAAACTTATTATTCATATCAAGAACTTCTTCCACAGTTTGTTCTTTTAGAGCTTGACCATTTTGAATATTTGCTTCTTTTCTTTTTCTAGAATTTTTATCCTTGAATTGGTCTACCACACTTCAATCATGCCTTAGACACATTAGACTAAACAGATTGTCCTTTAGGGACTTTAATTCCAATATGAGCATTTATAGCTGGTGTACAGGATTTAGTATAACACCCATCACCTGGTTCTGAAGGAATATGCGACAGATGCCACATTCGATGCTAGACGCACCTTTCTAAGATACAGATTCAAATCTTATATGTTAAAGATATGGATAATTTTTTTTCAAATCTCACAAGTCTAGCCAATCCATGGTTTCACTTAGAAAATGATTTGGGAAATCCTGTAAAAAAACTGCAAAAGTTTTTCCTAAAAATTGGACATAACTAATAACCTGTGAAATAAGAAATTACTTCCAAACCCAATCTCAACAATCCATCAACTCCAATAATCAACTACAGATAAAAATTCATTTTTATTTACAAAACAATCTTTTTATCTTTCAAAATCTTTGTAAAACCACATTTGAAAATTAAATTTTTTTACATTCAAGCATCCAAGAAGAGAAAATCTTCATAATACAAACCAAATCATTCACAGCAAAGTCAATGGAATTGGCCTGATATGTATGATTTTATTCGCGGGTGAAATGGAGTTAGGGCATGACATTTAGTTACTCTTTTGGGTCAATAAATGCAACTGGCAATTGATTTGCAACATTTTGCAAATGAATTATCTTTTGAACTTCCATTTCACACTACCTTGTGCGAAAATCTAGATATGATAAGGATAATTTTTTCCAACTAATTTGTTTTCTTGCTACTTATTTTCCCTCTAATGTTGGAAAAAATGATTGATCAAAATGACAATTGAAAAACCTAGCCATAAATAAATCTCCAGTTAAAGGTTCTAAATATTTAATTATAGATGGAGATTCATATCCAATATATATTCTCAATCTCCTTTGAGGATCATCTTTATGCGTTGTGGTGGAGCAATTGGTTATATACCATGCATAAAAAAATTTCTAGATGAAAAATTTTTATTAACCGAAAATCAATTGTAAAGGGAATATTTATGATAATTTGTTGGCCTGATGCGAATAATTGATGCCACATGTAAAATAGCATGTCCCAAAATAGAAATATAGAGTTGTGTTATCATAAATAATGACCTTGCAATTAATTACAATCATTTAATAAATAATTATGCCATATCGTTTTGAGTGTGAACATGGGCAACAGGATGTTCGATCACTATTCCATTTGATATGCAATAATCATTAAAAACTTAAGGTGTAAATTTTTCATTATTATCAATACGAATTGTCTTAATAGCATAATTTGGAAACTGTGCTCTTAATCGAATTATTTGAGTAAGTAATTTGGCAAAAGTCAAGTTTCGAGTCGACAATAAACATGCATGTGACCATCTTGTAGATGTATCTATTAAAACCATAAAATATCTAAATGGTCCACATAGTGGATGAATTGTTCCACAAATCTCACATTGTATACGTTCCATAAATGCAGTTGATTCAATTTTAGCTTTGCTTGGTGATGGCCTAATAATCAATTTTCCTTGAGAACAAGCAAGACATGAAAATTCATTAGTTTGAAGAATATTTTGCTTCTTCAATAAATGTCCACATGAGGACTCAAAAATTTTTTGCATCATTATTGATCCAGGATGGCCCAATCGGTCATGCCAAATTATAAAAGCACTTGGATCTATAAATTTCTAGTTTGCAATCATATTAATTTTAATTGTGTGAATATGCATGTAACACAAATTGGAGGATAAGGGATATGATTCCTCTAACACGTATTTTTTTCCCAATACAATATTTGTAATATAAAAATATTCTATGGCTGAATGCATAAAATTTCCCCTCAATTTTTTTTATCTTGACCATTTGTCAACTTCAACTTTGTGAGGGACCTAATTTGCCCCTAAACTTGATTTTTTGTATCTTTTACACCCCTGTTCAGTCACAGAATTGAGTGTAAAATACAATTGCTCATACATGGCATTTTTTTTAACCCATCAGCATACTTTATTTCACGTGGCATTTATATGTGCTAAACCAATTTAAACTCATTACAAATCTCAAACCAATTAAAAAATAAAGTAAAAACTCATGATTTGGGCCAAACCAGACCTTAAGCAACCCAAACCAGCCCCAACCTAAATATATCTTCTCCCTTGTCCCCAATTATGCACAGCCCTCGCTTCCATTTTTATTTATTTTTTCCAATCATATGCTTGTGTCTGGCCAGAACCAACTCCTCCCTCTCCACTTTCCAATGGACTAAACCTGCCGTTGTTGCCTCTTTGCCATTCTCTCCCTCTCCACTTTCGGTCTGCGTAGCACAGCAATGAGGGAGGTACAAAGCTACAAAAAATAGATTTTATGAATTTTAAGGATCCAAAATCAAAATTTTAGAAACTTTATTGTAAAGAAATCAAGGAGGAGAAGAAGAGAAAATTGAAAAGAAGAAGAAGAAATACAAAGAGATATGTTGAAAGATCGAAAATGAGAGGAACAAGAGAGAGAAACAAAGAAAGAGATTGAAAGGAGAGGAGTAGAGAGAGAAAAACGAAGAGGGATTGAAAATGAAAAGTGATGCTTTGGGATAGAGAGAAAAACAACTTCATTTTTGCCATGCTGGATTTTTAATCAGGTGATCACACTCCATTTCATATTTGGTTTCACGCGCTACCTTTACAACTTAGTGAGGGGCATAATAGTTACAAAATTTAAAAGTTCAGAGGGCACATTAGGTCCCCTGCAGAGTTGAAGTTGACAAATGGTTAATATGAAAAAGTTCAAGAGGGATTTTATGCATTCGGCCAATATTCTATATTATTCATATATTTTGTCTTAATGTGATATTCATTCAAGTGAATAACTTTGAAGCTCAATAAATTTTTTCGAGACTAAGGGGAGAGTAATACATCATTAATTGTAAAATTTGTCCCCTTAGGTAGGAATATATTTGATCTTCCGGAGCCCTTAATTATTCTTTTACTACCAGATATTATATTGATAGAAGCTTCATCAATTTTCAAATGGGAAAATACTTTTTATCTTCAAATATGGTATGAGTTAATGAACAATCAACAATACAGAAATCTACATCCTCTTTATTTAATTCTAGTAAAGATTGGATTGCATCCATAATTTCTTCACAAAAATAATATATTATCAGAAACAAAAATAACAATAATAAAAGCAATAATAAAAGAAACAACAACAACAACAACAACAACAACAACAATAATAATAATAATAATAAGTCAAAATAAATATAGAAAATTTTAAATATATATCTCAAAAGAACTAGACATCAATTCAAGAATGAAATGTCTATCACTAACAAGTCTAAATAATAGTAATGATAAATAAATAAATAACTCAAATTATTTTGAAGCATTCACATTGCCATCATCAATTAAATGGTCAATTCTCCTATCAGTTTCCTTAAAGAAATCAATAATATCAAGATGAGTAACATCAAGAGCATCATCTTCTAAATAATCATAATTGTGATAAAATTTGTCTCTATATGTTTTCTTCTTCTTTTTAAAAAAGTTTGATGGAGATCAACAAAATGCTTTGGTGTACACAAACACGTGCCCAATGGTCACTCACGCTACTTCGATACATATATTTTCTGAATGTTGATTTGATCCATTATTCATATTTGCTTGTCTTTCCTCGTTATTCTTTCACTCTTGTGGTCAGATGAATAATTTTTATTTTTATTTTTATGACCACCACTATAGTTACAAATATTATTTCGACCATGATTTCGCCCATGTTCTTGACGATGGGTATAGTTTCGTCCTTGTTCATGCCAATGCCCAGTTGTTCCAAACAGTAAATGGATCTTTAACTGTTAAATATTCAACTTTTAATCCTTTATGAAAATGATGGCGAAGGAAAATCATCGTCTTAGCGCGATTTTGATTTGATTCTTGATTTTCTTCCTTCACAGTGTCTCAAAGACCTATAGCATCCAAATGTATTTCAGTATCCAATATCCATGATAAATAGTTCTTGCCCCTGATAACAAGAGCAACAAATTCAAGTTTTGTAAGATTTGACGTGATGAGAAAATAATATAACAATAAAATAATATAATAGAATAATTTAATCAAAGTAAAAATTATATAAAATATTAATATATTCATATATAGATGGTTAAAAGTAAAGACCATCAACAAAAGTGAAAATAAAACTTTTCACGTAAATCAACAGTTATGTAAATATACTAATGTCAACAACAAATTTTATTTTAATGTCAGTATACTTATGTACGATTAATATATTAATGATATTCGATAATCAATAATTTATATATATATATATAGAACAATTTGTAAATATCAAACACAAAAAAAAAAATAATAATAATCAATTACTATTTGCCTAGATTACCTTTAAAAAGGCAAATAAGATGAAAACACTTGAATCTTAACTTTGCAAGCAAAGTGGTAGAACGAAATCGCACTAAAAATGTATTATAAGATAATAGAGAACATAGAGAGAAAATATGAGAGTGATCCTTGTTGATGAGAAACCACACATATATATAGGCACATGAGTGGTATCCTAATTAGGAGAATAGACTTCTACACTAGAGAGGAATATAAACTTGTAGGATAATAAGAAATATATATTTATAGCATATATGGGACATCTACTAATTTCATAACAAGGTAAAAGTTATTGACAATTCACAACACAACACAAAAGAAAATCAATACAAGATAAAAAATAAAAAAAATAAAAAAAAAGATATTAACATATTATTCAAGAATAAATGAGGATAAAACGGTAAATTGAAAATAAATAAAATTCCCCCCTGTATTTTCCTTCTGCTAAATGATCAAATAGCTTGAACTTGATTGTTTTTATAATTTATCTTTTTTTTTTTTATCAAAAATAGCTTCCATCATGTGTCAATTAAAAATTATAGATACTGCTACCGTTGGAGTCCATGTGTTGCGCCATTAGCACCACATCAGCAAAACATTAGCACAACATCAGCAAAACAAATGTTAAATAATAAAAAAGCTTGAACTTTATCCCATTTTACTATTTTAGCCAATTGATATTGTAAACTTATTTTGGTTTTTTAATTTTTAGATTTTTGAAATTTATTTAATCTTAAGAAAAAAACTAATTGTGCGTTAAAAATTATTTTTAATTTTAAAATTTAAGTTAAATGGAAGATATATAATATATATAATATTTTAGAATTAAATTCTTATTTTTGCTTAGTATATTAATTATTAATTAAATAATAAATTTTACATGGTAAACTAATAGAATTGAATTTGGAGAATCATTTAAGAAAATCCAAATTTTACATGATTAAATATAATTGATTATGTGTTAAATATGTTGTGATATTGCCAAAATTAAAAAAAAAAAAAAAAAAAAAAAAAAAAAGAGCTACAATCGTAAATACGATCAATGTTCAGACGTTTTTTGGTTATCATTTAGTCTTTTTTGGTTGTTAGTGTGGCTTGGTGATGTGGCACTGATGTGTAAAAATATGAATGCCACTAATGACAATATTAACAATTTTGCAACGTGCATAGGACTTGGGACTCTAATTGCTATAAAAAAAAGTAAATTTACTGTTACAGTTGTCAAATTAAAAGAATTTACTAAAATCAAAGTTGAGACTTTTTTCTTTTGTCATTTAGCATTTTATTTTAAAATTAAATCTATATAATATATAAAAGGAGAGTAGTTTGTCTTATATATAAGCTAAGTGTAAGTAACATAATTTGTCGCTTGACAGTATTTTGAATTACAGAATGACAAATGTTAATTTAGAATTCTAAATTAAGTTGTTGGATTAATTTTTTAAAAAATTAATTTTATTGATAATTGAACTCACCAATATGCAGCCTAGAGCTAATCTCCTCCCATTTCAATTTATTTATCGTAGTTTTCATTAAAAAAAAAACTCACTTTGCTAGAAAATAAGGAATGACTTACCAATACTACCGAAATAAGTTTTTAGTTGTAACGAAAGTATTTCTGATCATTTATTAATAAAAAAAAGACACAACAATAAATTTTAAAACAACACTTCATTTTTTCTTGGTAATAAAAAAAACTTAGTTGATTAGTTTTGTGTATGGAGTAGTTTCATATAACAGAAACTAGATTGCAAGGGGTAATGAGATATGAGACGTACGGGATACAATAATTTTTTAAAAAAAAGTAGGACATTCATGCTCTTAGGACACACATTACCTTAAATAAGTATAATATATTAATATTTTAAATAAATAAACAATCATTTATAATAAATCATAATCATAAAATAAAAAAATACTTAATTTTTTATGTCAATATAATTTGTTAATTTCTCAAAATTATTATCACTATTGATAAATACATTAATAGTGTGTGTGTATTTTTTTATGCAGATCATACAATGCATGGCTTTTGCTATTACCTTGGTGAAAGGGTTCATAGGATACTTAAGAATGCACATTATCATTGCAATTTTTTCGGTAAATCTTAATGAGATATAATTTTATAATACATTTCACCATCATTATATTATACAATTTTATTATTTTTAAATGATATTATAAAAGAATATTTCATTATTTAATATTGCTATGCGCATCGCGCGAATTCTAACACTAATATAAGGTGAAAAATAATAAAAAAAATAAATAGTACAATCTTTCCTTATTTTTCTTTCTCTCATTTCTCAACATAGTATAAACATGCAGAGAAAAAGAAAAGAATTATATATTAGTATTACCTGAACTTTAGGAGTTTTTTTCAATTTTTCACATTATTTTTATTTTTTATTTTTTGTCAATTTCACCTCAATTTCAACCTTTTGTAGCAATATCACCCTCAATTGTAATTAACGATGAAATTGCAAATAAAAATGTATTTATATAAATTTTTAGACATTATGTGACATTGAAAAAATTTTAAAAATAAAAATTTTAAAAAATCACTAGTCCATCTAATTGATGTTGCATAGATTAAATTTTTAATTTTTAAAATAAAAAATTGACATTTAATAATTTAATAAATAAAATTTTTTAACTTACTAAAAATCCTAAAGCATGAAATAAAAATTAAGTTGATAAAAAATAATTTTTTTAATTGTGTATTTTGTTTTCATAATATCTGTATGTTAAGAATAAAAAAATCCTAATTGTGGGAATTCTTTAGATTGATAATATAAAGAAATTTATTTTTCATTTAATAGAAAATAAATAACTTTTTAATTATTTTGATTACACATTTCAAATATCATATTTCTTGATTCATGATGTACCACTTACTAGATGTGAATATAATTTAATATTTAAAAAATATTTATGTTATTGATTTATTTTATTCAACAATATAATATTGTAGTTAAAAAAAGATAAAAATATTTTTTATTTACAATTCCATCCTGTATTGTAATTGAAGGCGCTATTGCTATAAAAGATCGAAAAGATCAAATTAGGGTGAAATAGTAAAAATTTATAAAATACAGCATATTCTGATAGATTAAGCCAAAAAAGAAATGCAAACAGGGGCAGTTAGGCAATAAAACATGGGGCGTTAGTCCGAATCTAACAAACTACGACTAAATTTAAATCTTCAAACTTGGACCGTTGTGAGAAGTCAAATATCTCCCCTCCCAATCTAATTTTTTAATAATATTTTAACAAAAAAATAAAAACAAACAAACTTGGGCGTTAGTCCGATTTTTTCTAGATTATTTAATTGAAGTTCATCAGCTAATTGATAGTTCTGCCTTCGTAAACTGAAGCAAACATCACTAGACTTATATTTTTCATTTAATTCAATCCTTTTCGAGTAATTAATCCTTTTTTGAAATTTTTTTATTTAAATAACTTTTTACTCCCTTATGTTTGTTGTAATCACAAATTCATCTCATTTTTTTAGTAAATATGTTTATTAATCCTTAAAATTTAACTATTTAGTCTTTTATATAAAAGTGTCATTTTACGAGTTAATCATTTAGTCATCGGTATTTATTATCGAATTATTATTTAGTCTTATTTTTAATGAAAGAAAATGATACTTTTTGAATAGAAGATTAAATAGTATAAAGAAATTAATTCAAAGACTAATTAACATATTTACCAAATAAGAGAGATAAATATTTTTATAGAGTGATTTTGCGACAAGTTACAAAGTTCAAGGTATTTTTATAATTTAAACTGATAAGTATATATAAACTTAAAGGATTTGAATGTAACATCTAAAATTTTGGATCATTGCTATTGACTGCGACTTTTTCTTGTGGAATTTGTGCTCTAAAAATTTTTGAATTGCATCATTATGAAAGTGTGAAAGGAATTTTGAAAGTTGAAAACGTTGAATTCAATTAAAATTTTTGTACATGTCAAATTTAAATTTTTTTAATTGGTTGACTAAGTTATTTTATATTCATACATATTAGTTATATTAATTAATTTAAAGTAATTTATAATTGATTTCAACTCAATAATAAATTGTTGCTTCTTTTCAAGAGATTCTCATTTCTATCTACTATTAAATCCACCAAATAAAATCTGATCCATTTATAAATTGAATCGGAATATAGATTTAGCAAAGCCAACTTGAATCCTAATTATTTTTTTTTATGTAAAAACAACTTTTTAAAGTAATTTTATATATATTAAAAATATATTCAGATTTGAATACCATCTATTTAATAGGGAGTGAAAATTTAATAATATTAATTTTTAATTTTTAGAACGATATGGATATTGCAAAATTAATTCCAACCATACCTCTTGTATGATGTCCCTATTCTTTTCCCACTAAAAAGAATTATTTATTGATTTATTCTTTTGAGTGGACATTGTCGAGGACAAGTTGGGCTGTGGGCGCATCAAGTGGAAGTCCGGTAAGAACAACTAGCGCGCCAAAAATGACTCAAATAATTAATTTGTTAATACTTTTCTGTTTTTCAAGATGGACCTAAAATTAACATTGTTCAATTTTAACAATTATTAGTTTTAAATTGTTTAATAATCATATTTATAACAAGTATTTGAGAATTTTTAATTAAGACGCACATAAAATAATAATCAAAATTTTAACTTAATTTTTTTAGAAGAAAATGAATTATCATTAAAGAATAATATCAAATATAATAACAGCTTTTATCTTTCTTGGAAGCTCGTATCAAACTTGAAGACAGAGCCAGCTAAAGAGTGAGCCTTGTAACTTAAAATTATAAATGAATATAACTCAATAATATACAAAATAATTTTATAATTTAAAATCTTAATCAGATACTCAAAAAATCATAATTTATTATTTCAGTACTTAATTTTCTGTTGTATATATTTTCTTTTTTAATTTTATATGACAAAGAATAATTTTAAAATGTTAATCAGGTGTGGTTCGGTTGGTCTTCTCACATATATGAGATGGTTGTCTGGTTGGTCTTCTCACTTATGTGAGAAGTAAGAGGCGTCGAATTCAAATCCTCTCGACCATACTATCCCTATTGTGTAGTCCGGAGAGTAATGGCCCATAAAAACATCTAATAAATTAAAAAATAATAATTTTAAAATATTCCATAATATTACAATATAAATTATATTTTTAGACAATAAAAATATACTAAACTTATTTTTATGGATTAATTTCGTCTTAAGTATAAATGATTTCAAAATATTCTAATTTTGAAGTCTACAACCGCCAACTCCGCCCTCTTATCTTCTCTTCTTTTCAAAAAAAAAAAAAAAAAAAAAAAAAAAAAAATCCGCCTTCTATTCCAGGACCAGGAACCAGGAAGGATTCTGTCAAATTTCCAATATTTTTTTTTCTTAGTGTTTTACAGTAAATAATTGCAGAAAGACGATTAGGTTCGTCACTATGCCTCGTTGTTCATAGATATCTCAATCCAACCCTGTTTTCCTCTTATTCTCCACCACTCAATCCTTAACATTACATTTTTTTTGGTTTATGTGTTTACACTTCCTTCAAAACTCAAAAAAGGGAGTCTCTAAACTGTTAAACAATAAAAAATTTAATTGCACATAAATATATATTGTGCAGGTCAGCATAGCAACTCTCCCCGTCTCTTGCATTCTGTATTTTCAACACAAAATGAAGCTTGTTTTGATACTTCTTTTGCTGTTACATATACCAATTCTTTTTGTTTCTCCATTAAACTCAGATGGGTTGGCTTTATTATCTCTAATGAAGCAGTGGACATCTGTGCCTCCTTTCATAACCAATAGTTGGAATTTTTCTGATTCCACTCCTTGTTCCTGGGTAGGAATTGAATGTAACAGTAAAACCCACAATGTAATTTCTTTAAGTCTTTCTGGGTATCTTATTTCTGGTCAATTGGGACCTGAAATTGCAAATTTGACCCATTTGCAAACCCTTGATTTGAGCAATAATAGTTTCTCTGGTGTGATTCCATCACAGGTAAGTAATTGCTCTCTGCTAGAAAGTTTAGATCTTTCCCAAAATTTCTTTACTAAAGAAATACCTTACAGCTTGCAAAACCTGCGGAATTTGAAGACGTTGGGTCTTTATAAAAATTCACTTAGTGGAGAAATTCCTGAATGGATTTTTCGAATTCCAGGTATAGAGACATTATACTTGGATTCAAACAGTTTTAGTGGCTCAATTCCGAGTAATGTTGGGAATTTGAGTGAGATTTCTGAATTATGGCTAAGTACAAATCAATTAGTAGGCAATATTCCTGATTCAATAGCGAATTGTAGCCAATTGAAAGAACTTCTTTTGGGTGAGAATAAATTGGTTGGGCTTTTGCCTCAGAGATTAAATATTCTTGATAATCTTGAATATTTACTTGTTAACGATAATGGTCTTGTGGGTGATGTTAATTTTGGTTTGGGCAATTGCAAGAATTTAAAAGGTCTAGATTTTTCATACAATGGCTTTAGTGGAGGTCTTCCACCTGATCTGGGCAACTGCAGTAGCTTAGAACAGTTGATCATTGCGGGTAACAAATTAACGGGCAATATCCCTTCTTCTTATGGCTTGTTGGGTAACCTTTCAATGCTTTACCTTTTTGAAAATAGTTTGTCTGGAAAAATTCCACCTGAACTTGGAAAGTGCAAGTCCTTGAAAGAATTGAAGTTATACAGAAACCAACTTGAGGGGGAAATTCCAAGTGAATTGGGAATGTTGAGTGAACTGACGAATCTTGAATTGTTTGAGAACCAATTTACTGGTGAGATTCCAATTAGTATCTGGAAAATTCAAAGCCTGGAACATGTTCTTTTGTATAAGAACAATCTTTCAGGTGAATTACCCTTGGAGTTGACACAACTCAAACATCTAAGTGGACTCTTGTTGTATAATAATCGATTCTTTGGAGTCGTACCTCAGAGTTTAGGAGTTAACAGTAGCTTAGAAGTAGTGGATTTAATGTATAACCATTTTACTGGCACAATTCCACCAAATCTTTGCTTTAGGAAGCATTTAAGAGTTTTGAATTTAGGTTATAACAACTTTCAGGGTAGCATGCCGGTTGATGTGGGAAGTTGCCCAACTCTCTGGAGACTGCGGCTTGACAATAATAACCTCTCAGGGGTTATTCCAGAATTTCCTGAAAATCTGAACCTTGCATTCATGAATATCAGTGGCAACAGCATAACTGGAAAAATTCCATCAAGCTTGGGGAACTGCACCAATCTCACTTCCATTGACTTGTCCATGAATAAGCTTACCAGTTTTTTACCTCCAGAGCTTGGTAACCTTGTAAATCTTACAGAAATAATTCTGGCACATAATGATTTACAAGGTTGTTTGCCTTCTCAGTTATCAACCTGGAAGAAATTAGACAAGTTTGATGTTGGTTTCAACTCATTGAACTGTTCAATTCCATCAAGTTTGGGGAATTGGACTACTTTATCCACTTTAATTTTTGAAGAAAATCGGTTTACTGGGGGCATTCCTCCATTTCTTAAAGAACTTACAAGTCTTAATCTTTTAAGATTGGGTGGAAACATGTTGGCAGGTGAGATTCCTTCTTGGATTGGAGAACTGAAGAATCTGCAATACGATTTGAATCTTAGAAATAATGGATTTATTGGTAGTATTCCTTTGGCGATGAGGGGTTTGACCAAGCTACAGAGTCTTGATATCTCTAGCAACAACCTAACAGGAAGTTTGGATGCTCTTAGTAGTATGCAGTCTTTAATGGAAGTTAATGTTTCTCATAATCTCTTCGCTGGTCCAATACCAGAAAGCCTGATGAAATTAGTGAGTGCCTCATTTTTGGGAAATCCTGGCCTTTGTGTCAATTGTGCTATATCAAGTGGATTGAATTGCTATGGAAATGGAAATTTCAGAGTCTGTGACAGTATTTCCAAAAATGGGAAAATCCTTAGTAAAACAGAAACTGTGACGATTGTCCTTGGATCATCATTATGTGTCCTGCTTGTGGGATTAGCGTTTATGTTTCTACTTTGCAGACGAAGAAAGCGGCAGGAACTGTGCAAATCTATGCAAGAGGATGATGATGATGACCCTCTACTGAACCAAATAATGCAGGCTACTGATAATCTAAATGAAAGCTATATTGTTGGAAAAGGAGCTCATGGAGCTGTTTTCAAAGCAGAATTAGGTCCATCCAATGTTTTTGCAGTGAAGAAGCTTGAATTTACAGAACGCAAAGATGGAAGTCGAAGCATGGTTAGAGAAATTCAAATCATTCAGAAAATCAGGCATCGAAACCTGATCAAAGTTGAAAACTTCTGGTTTAGAAAGGACTATGGATTAATCTTGTACAAGTACATGGAAAATGGGAGTCTTTATGACATTTTACATGCAACAAATCCGACACGAAAACTGGAATGGAGTGATCGATATAAAATAGCCATTGGAACTGCCCATGGATTAGCTTATCTTCACTATGATTGTGATCCACCCATATTACACAGAGACATCAAACCACAGAATATACTATTAGATTCTGACATGGAACCTCATATCTCCGATTTCAGTATTGCCAAGATTCTTGATCAGTCAACACCATCTACTTCAATTGCTGGTACAGTTGGATATATTGCACCAGGTGATTTATCTTTTCCTCTTTTACTATTATTATTTCATTTCTACATGTGTTTGGAACTTTCTGATATAAAGTCTACTTTGATCTTGACAGAGAATGCATTTATGACAGCAATGAGCAAGGAATCTGATGTATATGGTTATGGTATTGTTTTGCTTGAATTAATAACAAGAAAGAAGCCATTGGCTTCATCATTTGTGGAGGAAATGGACATTGTTGGATGGGTTAGATCGGTCTGGAGTGAGACTCAAGAAATGACTGTCATTATTGATTCAAGTCTAATCGAGGAAGCCGTCGATTCAAATATTACAGAACAAATTATTGGAGTGCTTTTACTTGCATTGAGATGTACTGAGAAGAAGCCGAGTAACCGACCGACAATGAGAGATGTTGTAAAGCAATTGTTGAATGTTAATAACCAGTATAGAAGCAGATGACACATGGTTTAGCTTTCAAAGCTTTGTAGATATGACAGTCAATAGTTCTGAGTCTACTTTTTTTTCCCCTATTTTCTGGCATAGGATAATTTAATGTAATGTTTCAAAGAGAGCCATGTAATTCTGCTATGCAGTTTTAAATGTGTAGAAACCATACAGGGTCTTTGGTGAAAAATTTAAGTTCCTCAATGTTAGTTTCTATTCAACACTAAAATAGTTTCTCATCCGAATCAATCTGTAAATAGGAAATTTAGGAAAACTCCTCAAATGCTCTATTTGCACAAATTCACTGGCAGTAAATTAAAAAAAAAATAAAAAAACGAATTGTTAAGGCACATGAATTCTGAAGAAATACTCTTCTGGCAGCCAGAAACGACAGACGTTTGGGATAACCGTGTTCATACGCGTTGTAATCAAATTTGGTGTTTATTGATTTCTTGATTGGATTGTCAATTATATTACATAATCTTCCTTCACTACTCATGTTTCTGAAATGGATAGCCGTGAATTTTGAACTAGCCATATTTATGCGCGTACCAATTTAAAATTTTACAATTCATATTTATGCTAAACCTATTTAAATATAAAGTATTTGAATCCAAATGCAAATTTATTTTTAAATAGATAAGACATCAATAAATTTTAAATTCTCTTTATTTAAAGTTTTTTTACCAATGATATGTAAAGTACTCATGACTAAACTCATTTAATACAGCAGATAACCATCAACGGAAGTATGCTTCACCAATGTAACTTTATATTAAATTGGGCTTTGCTAACATACAGATTAGTTATATCGATCCAGATTGCTCTATAATTGACATTTGCCCATAAAACTTTTTATGTTAAGTTACGAAACCTGTTCTCTATTTGTTATTTTTATATTCCTTAACTGTATCTTTTGTTTCCCCTTATTTCTCTTCTATTCCATGTTATACAAAAAATATATAATATCTTCCAAAATAAGAATTAAAATAATTCCTTTCTCAATCATCAGCAAGAGTAAGAATGTGATATTAAAATATAAAAAATATCATAGGATATCATATAAATACTATTTATATGGTTTGATTTAATATTATTATATTCTTGTATAAATAATATAAAAGAGTGTGAAATAACCTAAAAATTGATTTTTTTCAAAAAGTTTTTCATTTAAAAATTTAATTGTAAATTTTAACCAATAGAATTGAATGAAAAATAATATTTTATGCTAAGAATCAAACCCAAAATCAAATTCAGGTTGATAAACTCAATTGAAAAATCTGTAAATCAACTGAAAACTAAACTAACATTTAATTTGGACCAAATCCGGTAGAATCGAACCAGAATAACCCAGAATATCCCAGAAACTTCCTTTTCTTTCTTCTTCCTTGGTCTAGTGACAAAACCTGCCGATTCCTCTCTCTCTCTTCGTTCTCCAGCCACCTGAGACAGGTCCGATGGACCCCCTTGGCGCCACCGTCGTCTGCAGCTTCTCTCTCTCCGTTCTCATTGCCAGTGGGCGCAGCAAATTGGCGAGCTATGATTTCTCTCTGCTACCGGTGCAGCAGCGCCTCCATTCACTCCGGCAACACTAGGCGATTCCGGCGACTTGAGGCTTTGAAGTGAGTCTCGATCGACTCAACTCGTCAACGCGAACATTTTTCCTCCATTAATTCTGGTGTTGGGCTTAGTCTCGCGAATCCGCCATGAACGACGGCGTTGAAGGGACTGTCGGCGGGATTCGCAACTGAAGAGCTCGTTTATTCTTCAAATTGAGGCTGGATATGGACTCCTGGTGAAAATCCGATTAGCCAATGGCTTTATCAGTCGAAGTCGATTTACCTGCCATTGTGCACGGTGGACGCCGGCGGAATTCCGGCGACCGACCTTCGAGTTTCCGGCGAAACCCCGGGAGGCAGAAGCTTAAGATTCACGCACTGATCTGAATCCGATTTTTAATTTATTAAATTCAATGTGAATTTCAAGTTTGAAAATAATGGTCATTGTGTTAAATTAATTTTGATTAAAATAATTAAGGATTAAGAGTTAAATAAGAGTTTTTATAAATTTAAGCAAGTTATAATTGCTGCTATAAAAATGAATTGAGTACTTGGAAGAATATGGATCTATAGTATGAATTTTGAATAAAATAAGCAAAGCATATAAATTATAATGCTTGGCTACGAGGAATGTAATTACTGGGGCTTTAATTCATTGTGTATATATATATATAAAGAGACATAGGATTCTTAATTTAATTTGAGCTAATGATTAAGGAAATAACTTGAATATTCACTGTTATATGAACTATTTAGGAGACGGAAAATAATTTGAGTAAAATGAAATTTATTACTGGATGGATATCAGTTATTTTGAGATTAGGATTATATTATATGAGATGAGATGGTGATGAAATAGATTATTTAAAAGATATAATCTTTTGAGTAGAGATTTATTATTTGGTAAATGGTTAAGGAAATAAATCATATTGAGATAAAGTAAAAATATATAAGGATTTACTGAAATTAGATTAAAGGTCGTTTTAATTTATAAATTAACAGTTGATTATAAAATCTATTATTGGATGTTAGAATTATTGATTGCCCGATAGATAGGCAGTGTGACTAGTAATCGATAAATTAAGTTTTATAAGTTTTAGCTTAATTCTTATTTAAGAAAAACATTCGTTTAATGCAGTTTTTTCCTTTATATGGTGTTTTATCCACTACAAAAAGATGCGCTTTAGTGACCAACCTACATCAATCGCCATATTGTGATGATTTGCGACCAATTGCGATGAATATTGAGTAACACAGATTTAATATTCACTGGCGAATTTGCGACCAAACTACTACAAATTTAGCGACGGAATGGCGACCGCATGCAGATCGGTTGCTAATTCTAGCGCTAATAACTCCAGTCAGTTTGGTTTTTACTTTGTGACCTCATTGCAATGAATTAGCGACAGAATTTGCGACTGTTTCACAGTCTATCACAAAATTGCGCGCTATAGTTCAGTGCTAAATTTAGTTTCTGGTTTGCAAGGGATTAGCGACCGATATTTTTGCGACCAACTAGTCGCAATTTGTTTGATTACAAAACAACATCGCAGGATTAAAAATTGCAATCGAGTTTTAAATGATTTGCAATCGATCTGTTGGTCGCAAAAAATTAGGGCTTTATAACCCCTAGGTCGCCTTGGTCAAGAGTGCAGTGCCCCCTGTCTCCCTTTTCCTATTTGTTTCCAACGGCCTCCTCCTCTCCTTCCACCATTTTCGTTGGTCACATTTGCTGCTGCTGTCGCCAAACACTTTGCCACTGTCGCAGGAGAAGACGCATCGCGCTTGGTCAGGTAGGTGCTCTAACCCTTTTAATTTATATTTTTTTTCTTGCGTTTTTTTTTTATTTACAAAATGCAATTCTATGTTAAATCTGTTTGTGCTCTAACCCATTTGTGTTTTTTTAGAATTCATTGATAGTTATTGAAAATGTTTAGTAGGTTATAAATGTCTGTTCTTTGTGCATTTGATAGGTTAGAATATTTCATCTGTAAAAGTAATTGCATACCTATCATTTCTAAAGCTAGATTGAAGGTACTTATGAAACTTCGCTAAACTACAGTACAACTCCATTAGATGTATCCGCAGTCTTAATTTTGTTCAGCGTAATAGTTAATTGCACTGATTTATGATGGCACAATAAAAAATTGTTCTGAAATGCATAGTTTTATTAGTTTTGGAGTCTAAATACTTGCAATGTGAACTTTATAGGAGTTGCTGAAGGTATTTGTTGAAGGTGTTGAAAGACGCTAGACTGAATTTTCACTTAAGCATATCTATTTGTTTTTAGGGGTTTTTAAAAGTTGAATTAACTGAATGTTTGCCATTCTAGAATTTCATAAGAGTTTTTTTTTTTTTTAAAATTATAATATTTTCCATGATCTTGTTGCCAACTCGAATGCAATTTGTTTTCCTTGATAGATTAGTTTCTATTAATTTGATTCTATTTATTAATGCTAATATAGCTCTTTTTTTATTAAAATATAAATTATTTTATATAAAATAAAATTTTAAAAAAATTGTATAAAATTGTGTTGGACATGCAGGTCCATCATTTCTCTTTTATTTTTATATATAATATAAAAAATATGGCTTTTTGGTTACTCGAATGGAAAAGAGAATGTAAGTTTTGCCATTATATTCCCTTGTTCAATAGCATATAATTAGACTTAGAAATTGATTGAAGAATATGGACTTTTGGCTAAACTCTCTCATCCCAATTCCATATGGCCTTTTTTTAAATACCACATATACCCTTTTTCACTTATTCTATTTTTCTCTCCTCCAGCATCTACCTGCCAATGAAACTAACATTTGATGCATGTCTTATTTTTTGTACCTATTAAACTCTTTAAGTTTTATTGATTTTGCCAATAAAATATAATTCCTTTTAAAATTACATTTCAAAAAAGATTACTAGAAATAAAAGATATAATTTCCCTTCACAATACAAATATTAAAATAACGTCGTTAATATAAAAATATTTAATAAAACAATTCATTGAAATAGTCAAATTATTTAGGATATTTTGGTCCTTTTACTAATGCCCATTCCATTCCTTTCCATTTTCTGTTGAAAACGTGAATAAAAATTCTATTATCCATTCCATTCCATTCCACATTTCATTCCTTGCTATTATACTAAACATGGCTCTCCTTGAGCGAAATGCTAAAGCAAGAATAATAAGATGTTTCAATTCAACTGTCGCAGTCCAATACTAATTCAACTGACACTAGACTAAAATTATTTTATGTTGATTTGTGTTTTTATTTGAGTGGAAATCACATGAATGATGCGTTTGAGTTGGAGGCCTAATAATGGCCATTTTGATTTTGGAGAATGTTGGGATTAAATAAAAGTGTTTATATGAGTCTGTTTACTTGAAATTTGATTATGTTATGTTGAAATGCAGCCGAAATTTTTTTAAAAACTGAATATGAGGAACCGTATACTTACTGATATTATAGTAAGTTTACATATATATATAGTTAAACTTAGATAGAAATAACCTTAGTAAGTTTACATATATATAGTCACCCTTATTATAGAAATAATTAGTAAATTAGAATTGTAAATGGAACATTATTTTTGGTCTGTTATAAGGATGATTTAGGGCTAATGCAATTACATAATTTGCCCTTTATAAACAGAGTGTTCATTACGTAAAAAATGCGGACTAATCGAGATTTGATGTACTCGAGGTACGAGGTCAATGGGATATTAAGAAAAGAATTCTTATAAGGATTGGAATCGTTTATACAGTTTGCTATTAGTAATCTGAGTTGTATAAATAAAAGTGTTTATGTGAGTCTGTTTACTTGAAATTTGATTATGTTATGTTGAAATGCAGCCGAAATTTTTTTAAAAACTGAATATGAGGAACCGTATACTTACTGATATTATAGTAAGTTTACATATATATATAGTTAAACTTAGATAGAAATAACCTTAGTAAGTTTACATATATATAGTCACCCTTATTATAGAAATAATTAGTAAATTAGAATTGTAAATGGAACATTATTTTTGGTCTGTTATAAGGATGATTTAGGGCTAATGCAATTACATAATTTGCCCTTTATAAACAGAGTGTTCATTACGTAAAAAATGCGGACTAATCGAGATTTGATGTACTCGAGGTACGAGGTCAATGGGATATTAAGAAAAGAATTCTTATAAGGATTGGAATCGTTTATACAGTTTGCTATTAGTAATCTGAGTTGTATGAATGGTAATAAGTTGAGGTGTCCATGTAATCACAAAAAGTGTCAAAATAGAGCCTTCTTAGATATCGATACAATTAAACTTCATTTATGCAAAAATGAGTTCATGGAAAATTATTACGAATGGATACATCATGGTGAACCTATGGTTTCCAATGGCTCAGGCCGCTCTATTTTTGTAAGTTTAGAAAGTCGGCTTTTGCAATTTTAGTATGGTAATCAATGCAATGATATGGTAATCGATGCAGCTAGAGCAGAATTCCATTGGGACAATATGAAGGAATCGCCAAACTATGCAGCGGAACAATTGTTTTGGAGATATATATCAAGCTTTTACGGCTACAAAATCCTAATTTGACTGATACTACAGTTGATGCAAAACTGGACTCTGAATTTGCAGAATGGTTCAAATGTTTTGTAAGTAACTTTCTAGTTACACAACATATATGTGTACATTCTTAGATTTCACTCGTGTCATTATTATTTCTCATAGGCTCGAAGCTCGGAAAGCGATATTGATAACAGATTCATTACTGATCTAGCAAGGAGACCTTTACCGGTTCCTAATGCCTACTCTGGCTCCTTTGTAAATGATTACAAATTTCACACTGAGAGTTATGGGACAAGCAGAAAGACAATGAACAGTAGTGTTTGTGTAAAGGGTTCAAACTACAGTGACGAGTGAAATGATTTTTAATGGCAAATTGGTTGAGGTTTTAGAGTTATCTTATGGATATTAATCAAAGACGAAGATATACGAAGTATGAACCTCTTGTGTTGGCGATGCAAGCTGCCAGGTTTACTATGTTCTATATCCATCATTGAAATGAGATCGTTGTGATTAGATGGCAGTATGTAAAATCAATGTGACATCCTACCGAGTCGAGTCTTAGCATAGAGTTGAGTAGTCGAGTTGAGTCGAGTTGAACCAAACCCGGTTGGGGTAGAATGGGTTATTAAGTGGAGTTACTTGATTGAGAGAAAAGATTAAAGCATATGGGTGAGGATTGATTTGCATTAAAAGATTAAGCTTGGGTATTAAGTTGTAGCCTGTTTACAATTGAGGTACCATTTAGGAAGTTTTCCATAAAATCCTTTGATTTTTGATGGCCTACCCGTAATACTCATTTTCACTTTCCCATTTTCATCTTTATCTTCATCTTCTTCCTTTCCTCTTCCACCTTACTTTCAATTTTAATGGTAGTCAAGCCTTAACTTCAACTTCTCTTTTATCCAAGTAAGTAAATCTTCTTGAAGTTCATAATTGAATCATTTGGTGCTATTCTTTTAGAATTCATAAGAATTCTTATTTATAGGTGAAGGGAGTTCAAAGAGTGTAGAAAAAAGAAGCTAAAGAGGAGCTCAAGCTTTTGGAGTAAAGGTTTGATATCTCTTGTTATTTTTCATTTTCTTTGCATGAGAATTGTGTGGTGTGTTGCTATTGAGACAATATTGCTTCATGTTGAGTGGGAGGACTGGTAATGGTGAGAAAACAGGGGAAAACAGGGGAAGTATTGAATAAATGAAGTAAAGAGTGAGTTTATGTTGAAATAGGGCTTGCTGGAATTTTACCAGTAACTTCATCTTGATTTTGAACCCATTTAATGATGGAATTAGGAAGTGTCATAGAAGAGTTATTTGTTCCTCTATGTGTTAGCTTTACATGGGTTTTTGAATCATCCAAATTGGAGTTGTATATTGAGAGATATGACCAAAAGAGTACAGACAGTGCAGGTTCGAAGCGCGCGCGCGAATTGCATGACGAGTTCACGTTGCCTTCTCGCGCTCGCGAATTTGAGCTACGCGCTCGCGACTTTCACCTGAAACTCTCTGACTCTTATTTGGCACATTTCGTGCTCGCGACTTTCAAGTGCGCACTCGCGACTTGTGCTCGCAAACTCTCTGACTTTCATTTGGCACATCTCGCGCTCGCGACTGTGAAGTGCTCGCTCGCGTACTTGGCCCTTGGCCTGTAAGCGATCGCGACCTTCATCGCGCGCTCGCGAATTTAGCCTGAGAACTCACTGTCTCTCATTTGGCACTTCTCGCGCTCGTGACTTTCAAGTACGCGCTCGCGACTTGTGCCCGATAACTCACTGTTTCTCATTTTGCATTCTACGCGCTCGCGACTTTGAAGTACGCGCTCGCGACTTGTGTTTTCATGCACTTTTGGACTTCTTTTTCAATGCAATTGTATTCCTTTGCTTCACTTAGATGCCTCCAATCATTTTAACATCAAATACAACATTAGAACATGTATCAAAACAACATGCAAGCATGCAAATAATGTGAAATCAAATAAACATTATGAATTATGAAGTTATGAACTATGACTATGATGTTGTGTGATATTATTGACATACCAACATTATGCTCCATTGAGGTTAGGTAGAAACCATGTAGATAAGGCTATGTCGTGACATAGGATAGCAGATCTGCACCTCATACAGTTTGATACTCCGGCTACAGGCCGTTGAGTGGATATGATTACATGGGCCATAGCAGCCAAGCATACAGTATTCATCCAGTTTCATACAGTTTTTCTTATCACTTCGGTTTCACTATAACCTTATGGAGCCATACAGATATCCTGACATAACATTTCATGAATTATACAGTATTATAAACAGTACAAAGGATAATCAAGGTATCGTGAAAGTATCATGATGTGTGTGCTTAAATGTGTTTGCATGGTTCTTTCTATACATGTATGTGCTTAATTGTTTCTTTATCTGTTGAGATATCCACTGAGCTTTCTTTGCTCAGCGAGTTACCTGTTTAACTCGCAGGTTTTGAGATTGGACAGTAGAGAGTCGGCTTACAACTGCTGCTGTTCATCTGTAGAAGACTCAGTCTTCAGGGTAGCTACTCATTTTAATATGTATTTTTGTCTACCCTTTTTATGGCATGTACAGGGCACACAGTTGGGCCCATTTCATTTTGACATTAGTATCATGTTTTGTAAATATCAATTACATTATTTTTGTAAACAGTATCAGCATGTTATTATATTCAATATACATTATGACTTCAGCATGTCAGACCATACAGTCAACCAGTTTGTAGCGTCTCAACTCGGTTTATTCGGGTTTACGGGTGGACCGGGAAGGGGTGTTACAAATTTTGGTATCAGAGCCCTAGGTTTAGTTTCCCCGGGCTTGCATGCATAAGTCAGTATAGTGTACATGCCATGTCTACCCTGATGAACTAAGCAGTTGTTGTTCTTTTAGGAGGATGTCACAGGAAGGTGAGAGCGAGTCACACGCCTCCAGGCCAGTGGAGGGTGAGGCTCCAATAGCACCAGGTCAAGAGGTGTTGTTAAAGCAACTTGCGGATACTTTTAGACAGATTGCAGGAATGATACCTCAAGCACCAATAGTAGTAGAAAGAGAAAGAAAGCCCCCACTAGAGAAGCTTCGGAAATATGGGGCGAAAGAATTCAGTGCTAACAAGGATGATAGTCCAGAAAGAGCTGAGTATTGGTTAGATGGGACTTCGAGAGTTCTGGAACAATTACAATGTACACCAGAGGACAAGTTGGTTTGTGCCACATCATTGCTCATAGATGAGGCATATACCTGGTGGACTACTGTTCAGCAGCGGGGATCAGCAGATCAGCGTACATGGTAATTCTTCTTGGATGAATTCAAGAAAAAGTTCATCACAGAGGCTTACCTAGATGCGAGAAGGAAAGAATTCTTATACTTGAGGCAGAACAGAATGTCAATTGCCGAATATGAGCGAGAATTTACCAGGCTCAGCAGGTATGGTAAGGGGATAGTGACTACAGAGGCCGAAAGGTGTAAAAAGTTTCAGGAAGGCCTGAACGATGAGATTCAGATGGGAGTGGTAGCTTCCAGATTCAGAGAGTTCTCAGCTTTGGTAGAGGCAGCTCAGGAGATAGAGCGCATTCAGGCCAGTCAGCGTACCAGACGCCAGCAGTCTCAGCAGAGGAGAGACCAGACTAAGAGTGCACCCAGTGCATATCAGTCAGAAAGCAAGAGATTCAGAGGTGCTAGTAGTTCAGCTAGTGCTAGACCTTCCTTTAGCCAAGGCACAGCTAGGGGTGCTAACGCGCCAGCGGTATCAGTTGTGGCTAGTTCTGCCGGTGGTAGTTGAGGTTCAGGCAGAGGAACTGGTAGAGGCACCAGTAGAGGTACAGAGTCAACCGGTTATACTTTTCCACCTTGTGAGCATTGTGGCAGACGGCATGGTGGAGATTGTTGGTTGGTGACTGGTAAATGTTGGATATGCGGAGCATCAGACCATCAGAAGAAGGATTGTCCGAAGAGGGCAAAAGTTCCTATACAGTTCATAGCAGGTAGAGGTAGAGGTAGAGGTGAGAGCTTCGGAGGGCAGAGACAGCAGTCAGAGACTGTGGACAGACCCGATACTAGAGGTCCAGCCAGGGTCTATGCTATGCGAACCAGGGAAGATGAGGAAGCTCCAGATGTAATAGTTGGTGAGTTTTCTTTAGGTGATCATACAGTTTATGCTTTAATTGATCCTGGCTCATCTCATTCATACATTAGTGTACCTAAACCTTGGGTTAAAGGGTTAGAAGTTGCACATGTGAGTCAGGGTATGGTAGTTACTAATCCATTAGGAGATGTAGTACAAACTCATACAGTGGTCGAAGGATGTCCAATTGTTATTCATGGAAAAGAGTTTCCAGGAGATCTGATGGAGTTGCCATTTAGAGAATTCGATGTTATTTTGGGTATGGATTGGCTATCCAGACATCAGGCTATAGTTGATTGTGCAAAGAAAAGGGTGACATTATATACAACAGCAGGGGAAGAGATTACAGTAGTCGGGAAGCGGCGAGAGTTTCTGGGTAATGTGATATCAGCCATGGCAGCAAAGAGATTAATTCAGAAGGGTTGTGAAGCATACTTGGTATGTGCATTACAAGCAGAGAAAGAACAGTCAGAGGTGCAAGATATACCAACAGTGTGTGATTATCCAGATGTATTTCCAGAAGAGTTACCAGGGTTACCACCAAGGAGGGAAGTGGAATTTACCATAGATGTCTATCCTGGAGCAGCACCAGTATCAATTGCACCTTACAGAATGGCACCAACAGAGCTAAAAGAGTTAAAGATTCAGCTACAGGAGTTATTGGATAAAGGCTTTATCAGACCCAGTGTATCACCTTGGGGAGCACCGGTGTTATTTGTAAAGAAGAAAGATGGATCATTTAGATTGTGCATTGACTACAGACAGCTGAACAAACTGACAATCAAGAATAAGTATCCATTGCCTCGAATCGATGATTTGTTTGATCAGTTAAAAGGTGCAGGTATGTTTTCTAAGATCGACCTTAGGTCGGGATACCATCAATTGCGGATAAAGGAAGAAGATATCGCTAAGACTGCATTCAGGACCCGATATGGTCACTATGAATTTTTAGTCATGCCATTCGGTCTCACAAATGCACCAGCGATTTTCATGGATCTCATGAACCGCATGTTTCATTCATATCTGGATCAGTTTGTGGTGGTGTTTATAGATGACATTTTGGTCTACTCCAAAGATAAGGTTGAACATGATAAACATTTGCGGATTGTACTTCAGACACTGAGGGATAAACAGCTTTATGCCAAGCTCAGTAAGTGTGAGTTTTGGCTGGAAGAAGTTTCTTTCTTAGGACATGTGGTGTCATCGGAGGGTATCAGAGTGGATCCTAAGAAGATTGAAGCTATTGTTGATTGGAGACCACCCAGAAATGTCACAGAAGTTCGAAGTTTTCTGGGTTTAGCCAGTTATTACAGAAGGTTCGTAAAGGGATTCTCCATCATTGCATCACCTTTAACAAGATTGTTGAAAAAAGAGGTTGTATTCCAATGGGATGATAGGTGTCAGCAGAGTTTTGACACTTTGAAGAAAAAGTTGACTGAAGCACCAGTGTTGACTCAGCCAGTGTTAGGTAAAGACTTTGAGATTTACAGTGATGCCTCTCATATTGGGTTAGGATGTGTACTCATGCAAGACAGAAAAGTGGTAGCTTATGTCTCCAGACAGTTGAAGCCACATGAATTGAATTATCCAACCCATGATTTAGAACTGGCAGCCATTGTTCTAGCATTCAAAGTATGGCGGCATTATCTGTATGGTGAAAAGTGTTACATTTACACAGATCATCAGAGTTTAAAGTATTTACCGACACAGAAAGATTTGAATTCAAGACAACGGAAGTGGATGCAGATTCTGGCTAATTATGATTATGTCATTAATTACCATCCGGGCAAAGCTAACGTGGTAGCTGATGCCCTTAGCCGGAAATCATTGTTTGCTTTGAGAGCAATGAGAATTAGTATGGAGTTGCAACAGCAGGGAGTTATTCTAGCACAAATGCAAGTACAGCCATCTTGGGTTCAGGAAGTTGCAGAGGCACAGAAGAAAGATGCACAAACAGCACTATGGGTGAAACAAGTACAGGAAGATCATGGTGGGAAATTCAGATTGGATAACAGTGGAGTCTTATTCTATGAAGATAGAGTTGTTGTACTGCAGATAGGGGAGCTTAGACAAAAGATTCTGCATGAAGCTCATAATAGTCCATATACAATGCATCCAGGTAGTACCAAGATGTATCAAGATTTGAAGAAAGGCTATTGGTGGCCGGGCATGAAGAAAGATATCGGAAATGTTGTAACAAGATGTTTAACATATCAACAAGTAAAAGCAGAACATCAACTGCCATCTGGGTTGCTTCATCCAATAACAGTGCCAACATGGAAGTGGGATCAGATCACGATGGATTTTGTTACTGGATTACCTCAGACGCAGCGGAAGCATGATGCAGTATGGGTGATCGTGGACAGATTAACTAAGTCCGCACACTTTCTACCAGTCAGGATGGACTATTCTCTGGACAAGTTAGCAGACATTTATGTTAGCGAAATAGTTCGACTACATGGAGTTCCATCATCCATTATCTCTGATCGTGATCCAATGTTTACATCGAAGTTTTGGGGTAAACTGCAGGAAGCATTAGGGACGAGATTGCATTTTAGCACTGCATTTCATCCTCAAACAGATGGCCAATCAGAGAGAGTCATTCAAATTCTAGAAGACATGATGAGATCATGTGTTATAGAATTTGAAGGCAGTTGGGACAGATATATACCTCTCATGGAGTTTGCTTACAACAACAGCTACCAATCGAGCATTAAGATGGCACCATATGAAGCATTGTATGGTAGACAATGCAGGACACCTGTGTGTTGGACAGAACTGAGTGAGAAGAAGATTTTGGGTCCAGAGTTGGTTAGAGAAACGGAAGAGAAAGTGGAAATCATCAGAAAACGGCTGAAAGAAGCAAGTGATCGACAGAAGTCTTATGCTGATTTAAAGAGAAAGGATATTGAGTACTCGGTGGGTGATAAGGTATTTCTGAAAGTTTCACCATGGAAAAAGATCCTAAGGTTTGGACGAAAGGGTAAGCTTAGCCCTAGGTTCATTGGTCCATACGAGATTGTTGAACATGTAGGACCATTAGCCTATCGCCTAGAGTTACCTTCAACCTTAGATCGAATTCATAATGTCTTTCACGTATCCATGTTAAGGAGATACAGATCAGATCCATCGCAAGTGTTATCAGCAGAAGAGATTGAAATTCAGCCGGATCTCACCTATGAAGAAGAACCAGTTCAGATCTTAGCCAGAGAAACTAAATAATTGCGGAACAAGAAGATAGCATTGGTGAAAGTCCTTTGGAGGAATCATAAGACAGAAGAAGCAACTTGGGAATCTGAAGACACCATGCGACAACAGTATCCGCAGTTGTTCACAACAGGTAAACTTCGGGACGAAGTTTTTATTTAGAAGGGGAGAATTGTGACATCCTACCGAGTCGAGTCTTAGCATAGAGTTGAGTAGTCGAGTTGAGTCGAGTTGAACCAAACCCGGTTGGGGTAGAATGG
This sequence comes from Jatropha curcas, assembly GCF_041381405.1. NCBI lineage: Eukaryota > Viridiplantae > Streptophyta > Magnoliopsida > Malpighiales > Euphorbiaceae > Jatropha > Jatropha curcas. Next base: position 14,838,246 of record NC_143160.1, read on the forward strand.
GTTATTAAGTGGAGTTACTTGATTGAGAGAAAAGATTAAAGCATATGGGTGAGGATTGATTTGCATTAAAAGATTAAGCTTGGGTATTAAGTTGTAGCCTGTTTACAATTGAGGTACCATTTAGGAAGTTTTCCATAAAATCCTTTGATTTTTGATGGCCTACCCGTAATACTCATTTTCACTTTCCCATTTTCATCTTTATCTTCATCTTCTTCCTTTCCTCTTCCACCTTACTTTCAATTTTAATGGTAGTCAAGCCTTAACTTCAACTTCTCTTTTATCCAAGTAAGTAAACCTTCTTGAAGTTCATAATTGAATCATTTGGTGCTATTCTTTTAGAATTCATAAGAATTCTTATTTATAGGTGAAGGGAGTTCAAAGAGTGTAGAAAAAAGAAGCTAAAGAGGAGCTCAAGCTTTTGGAGTAAAGGTTTGATATCTCTTGTTATTTTTCATTTTCTTTGCATGAGAATTGTGTGGTGTGTTGCTATTGAGACAATATTGCTTCATGTTGAGTGGGAGGACTGGTAATGGTGAGAAAACAGGGGAAAACAGGGGAAGTATTGAATAAATGAAGTAAAGAGTGAGTTTATGTTGAAACAGGGCTTGCTGGAATTTTACCAGTAACTTCATCTTGATTTTGACCCCATTTAATGATGGAATTAGGAAGTGTCATAGAAGAGTTATTTGTTCCTCTATGTGTTAGCTTTACATGGGTTTTTGAATCATCCAAATTGGAGTTGTATATTGAGAGATATGACCAAAAGAGTACAGACAGTGCAGGCTGGAAGCGAGCGCGCGAATTGCATGACGAGTTCGCGTTGCCTTCTCGCACTCGCGAATTTGAGCTATGCGCTCGCGACTTTCACCTGAAACTCTCTGACTCTTATTTGGCACATCTCGCGCTCGCGACTTTCAAGTGCGCGCTCGCAACTTGTGCTCGCAAACTCTCTGACTTTCATTTGGCACATCTCGCGCTCACGACTGTGAAGTGCGCGCTCGCGTACTTGGCCCTTGGCCTGTAAGCGATCGCGACCTTCATCGCGCGCTCGCGAATTTAGCCTGAGAACTCACTGTCTCTCATTTGGCACTTCTCGCGCTCACGACTTTCAAGTACGCGCTCGCGACTTGTGCCCGATAACTCACTGTTTCTCATTTTGCATTCTACGCGCTCGCCACTTTGAAGTACGCGCTCGCGACTTGTGTTTTCATGCACTTTTGGACTTCTTTTTCAATGCAATTGTATTCCTTTGCTTCACTTATATGCCTCCAATCATTTTAACATCAAATACAACATTAGAATATGTATCAAAACAACATGCAAGCATGCAAATGATGTGAAATCAAATAAACATTATGAATTATGAAGTTATGAACTATGACTATGATGTTGTGTGATATTATTGACATACCAACATTATGCTCCATTGAGGTTAGGTAGAAACCATGTAGATAAGGCTATGTCGCGACATAGGATAGCAGATCTGCACCTCATACAGTTTGATACTCCGGCTACAGGCCGTTGAGTGGATATGATTACATGGGCCATAGCAGCCAAGCATACAGTTTTCATCCAGTTTCATACAGTTTTTCTTATCACTTCGGTTTCACTATAACCTTATAGAGCCATACAGATATCCTGACATAACATTTCATGAATTATACAGTATTATAAACAGTACAAAGGATAATCAAGGTATCGTGAAAGTATCATGATGTGTGTGCTTATATGTGTTTGCATGGTTCTTTCTATACATGTATGTGCTTAATTGTTTCTTTATCTGTTGAGATATCCACTGAGCTTTCTTTGCTCAGCGAGTTACCTGTTTAACTCGCAGGTTTTGAGATTGGACCGTAGAGAGTCGGCTTACAACTGCTGCAGTTCATCTGTAGAAGACTCAGTCTTCAGGGTAGCTACTCATTTTAATATGTATTTTTGTCTACCCTTTTTATGGCATGTACAGGGCACACAGTTGGGCCCATTTCATTTTGACATTAGTATCATGTTTTGTAAATATAAATTACATTATTTTTGTAAACAGTATCAGCATGTTATTATATTCAATATACATTATGACTTCAGCATGTCAGACCATACAGTCAACCAGTTTGTAGCGTCTCGACTCGGTTTATTCGGGTTTACGGGTGGACCGGGAAGGGGTGTTACAATCAAGCCTAGAGCAGTTGTTCATGTAGTTGCAACCAAACAATCTTCCTTACTCACAATATCTGAGCCATTTCAAGAAATTGTGGTTGATACGCAACCAATGCAAGTTGTTGAAGATTTAACGAATAGACTGGATGATGAAAGCGAAGCTTATGTTGAAATAGAAGCATCAGATGATGAAGAGGAAGAAGACCAAATCATCATGGGTACCTCGGAAGATGAAGATCAAGAAGAGGACGAAGAAGAAGAAGAGGAAGCAGATGATGATGAAGACAGAAATACTTAATGCATTATATGCATTATGGATAATAAATTAATGGATGTATATATAATATTATTAATGAAGAATTTTAATGTTATTCACTTTCTTTATAATTCATATAATTGTATATATACATATGTTGGTTCCGTTATCTGTAGTTTAGCGACTGATTTCTTATATTTTGCGACCAATTTGTTGGTCGCAGTATAGTGATCTAGATTGTCTGAGTTTGCCTGCTGCTCTTACTAATCAAAATCCAGCTAAAGCTTGCTTTATCATCATTGTGTCACGGGGCCAATGGGATGAGATAATAAAATGACGTAACCCAAGCGTAGTTAAAATATAAAAGAAAAATAAGATAAATGGTGATGATAGCAATGTGAATAAGTAAGTAGACAAATGAGAAGATAATTTTGGTATAGAAGTTAAGTTGCAACTAGATTTGGAGTATAGGACTGTTTAATGTATAAGTGAGAAAGATAACATTAAGAATGAACTTGGATAGTTTAAGGGTATAATGAATAATATATGACGAGTTGTAATATATATGAGGAGTAAGTGGTAGATAAAAATTAGAGGAATTCATGAATACCTTACTAGACTTAGACAAGGAAAAGATTGGTTGAAAATTCTGAAGTCAAATATGAAGTTAAAGATAGGTGAGACAGGTGAGTTGAATCTGAATTTGATATAAGTTAGTGATAGATAGATGCTAATTTTAAGTTAATAGTTCCACATATGGTACCTAAGACTTAGTTAAATAAGACTAATTAAAATGTTAGCACTATGGTTTGAAATTGTAATTCAGGAGGATATGGACAAAAGAGTAAAGAAGTTAATAGGATATGTAAATCAGACTCTAAGGAGTTAATGAGATCGATTTGATGTGATATTTGGATGGTGAAGTAGCATCACTTTGGGACTTAAGGAATGTTATTAGTATTGATGAGTACCAGGTAAAAGGTGAATATTTAGGGCAAGCAATAAAGGTTAGGTCAAAATGTTGGTAATTAGATAAATCATGAATAATGATGATTAGTGGTACGAAAGAAACCAAGTGGACGAAATAATTAATAAGAGAGTATGTAGGATAAATAATAATGTTAGGTTGAAATGCTGATAGTAAATAACTCATGATTTACAATGATAAGTAGTATGAAGGGGAAAGAGTGGATGAAATAATTGATGGGAGTATTCTAATATCTTTAAGGTATGTTAATGAGTAACTCAAGTAGAGTAAAAGGTTACCAAAAGGGAGTCAAGATCATGAATCGAAATAAGAACTGTTAAAAGATATTATTATGAAAGTTAAGTTTTAGAGATAAGTATTAAGAAAACTTAAGGAACAAGTATTAGAAAGAAAGAAATTGATGGTTGAGTGGAAAACATTAAGATCTTTGTAGAAGCAAGATAGCAATGGAGTACACTGAGGTCCTTAGTCTAGTAGCCATTAAATAATTGAACTTGTATAGGTAAGGACTAAGAGAATGAACTCGAATTGCCCTGTGATACTATAGACAACAAAAGTTACAAGACGATTTTTCTTAAAGTTTTGGATTAAAGTGATAGTTTCTGAACTTTTGATTAAGAAAAGTTTTAGTAATAATATATGTAAATTAAACGAGTTAATTCTTATTATTATAAGTAAATTAAATTTCAATTGTTTTGTGTTTGTAAACTATGTGTTAGGTTTTCATGAAGGAATGCCTAGTGAAAATTTAAATTTTCAAATGAAATTATATAATCTTGAGAAACATATATGATATATATAATGTATTTTCTTGATAAACTCAGTTTTATTGTAAGATTTAATTCAAAGAAAGATTTTCTAAAGATTTCAGTAGCTGTCTGAAGATAGTAATTGGAGATTTACGTAATAAGCTTAAGTTTCTCGTAAGCTATCCTCTTCTCCCCATGCACTGAGTTTCTGGCCATTGCACGACGAGCACGAGGTGGCGAACGACTCACCTTGTGCCAATTACTAAGTTTCCAGCCTCCTCTCACACGAATGGAGCTCTAGCGGCGCGATCAGACCTGTTTTTGCAAACCGCACCTTACTCTTCGATTTTCCAGCGAAATCTCATCGTTCAATGGATATCAGGCGTCGGGAAGGGACCCAATCGACCCCTAGTCACCTCCAGAACATTTCCCCTCCGATAAATCGAACATCTGATGAAAAATGGTGAAACCACCATTAATAGCGACACCAAGCTGTTTGTCAGGGCCATTCCAGCCAGATGGAGGATCGACCTCACACAACTGACACCAAAAACGGATTCCTCGATGAAAATTGAGTGGGGTGGTGTGAAGAATGGTCAATTCTGGGCGGTTTTAACTTTTCCGGCCACCGTGCGCGGCGGCAGAGGCGGCGGTCCGGCGACACTCCGGTGAGGCACCAAGATACAGAATCTTCCTCTCCTCGCGTGGATCCTGGAATTATTGCCCAAATTTCGATCGGTACGTCCTAAGACCTATTTTCCGATTTGTGTTATAAACTCCGAATTTAAAACTATTAATTGATTAAATTGAATTTGCATAAATAACTAATCAATTATAATCCTTGCTAGGAATTAGTTAACTGGTATAATGTAGTTACAAATTAAATTTTAACATTGTTATATAAACTACATGAATTAATATTATAATTAGGTGATTTAAGGAGGAGATAAATTAGAATTAACTAATTAGTTAATTAGATGATCATTAGTCTAAAACTAGTTGGTCGTGCATAAGAAAAGTAAGATGAGTTTTAGTCGGTTAACGGTTAGATGCGAAATTTTGATAAATTAAGGTTCAAGAGGCCTAATCACTTTTGATATTGATATAATAATCGAATTTAAATAGGTAGTGGATATAATTAGTTATTGCTAAAGTAAGTTTTAACAGCTTAACAAATTAGTTACCATAAAGCTATTAATTTAGTTAACTTATGATTTATTATATAATATTATATGGATATTATTGGAATTGGTTTGTAAATTTATGGTTGAAGTTTAAGGAGGATGGGTACTTACATTGATTGATTACCCGACGGATGGGCTGTGTAAATTGAGTAACAAATGAAATGAATGATTATGATTATGGCGGATGGGATGAGTGGATGTGAATTGCCCGATGGATGGGCTTTGAAAATTTGTTATTGAATTATGGTTTGATCAAATTTTAGGGGAGATTCCGCCGAAATTTCGATAGAACCTAGGTTAGTCTTAATCAATAATTAAATTAATTGGTTTATTAGATTAATTCTTTAACTTAATACAAAATAAATAAAGTTTTCTAATTATATTATTATTATTATTATTATTTATTTAGTTAGTTATTTAATTATTTTCGATGGATCAATTATTATAATATGTTGTTGATTACTATTTCTCTATTTAATTATAATTAACTATGAATGTCTACTTGTGTATTTGCATCATGTTAATTAATTATTTGCTATGCTTGCATTTAATTGCAATACTTGATTAATTGTGTTGTGATAATGCTATGCCTAGTATGTGTGGAGTTGGGATGAAGTGGGTCACCATGGGTTTGTGAGGGCGGTCTACGAGACCGTTGACCGTATGGGAGATCGGCGCCCCGTGTGCACCTGATGATATGATATGGATAATATCGATAAATCACAGGGTGGCCTCCTGTTGGTATGGAAAAGAAAAGAGAGAATGAAAAAACAATGAGAGGGCTGGTCAAGTGAGGATTAGATCGGTCGGCCATGTATGGGGATCGGTTCCTTGGTGCACACGTTATGAGAGGGTGGGCCATGTGTGAGGATGGCTCATTGGGGGTTTTGGTGGCGCCACAGACCAATTTCCACGTGATGTGATTATGTGAAGTTGTTAATAAGTGTGAGTGATGTTGTTATGCCATTTGTGTGACGGTCTACGTGAGCATATACAAGTCGGACGACTAGATTGATATATTTACACATTTGTGTGAATGCGTGCGTTGTGCAATAATTATTACTCCTTAGAAAACTCACATGTCTTGTTTAATTTTTCAGGAAGTAAGTTTCTCTTTAATTCGGTTTAAGCTATTTTTCTTCGCCGCAGGGCTAAAAACAAATTTTTCTAGTTCAATTATTATTTTGCTATGTAACTATATGTATAAGAATCTATGTATATCTAACCGTTAGTGACTCCGCAGTTGTAGAATTTACATACATTTAGTCATGTATTAATATAGATGAAATAATTCTGCGAGCCCATATTAGAAATGTGATGTATTATAAATTGGGCTCGAACTGTGGAATATTAAAGATGATAAATTTGGGCCGAGGTATAATAAAATCTTGAGGTTTATTTTCCTTAGTAATATGGGTTGAATGTTTGAAATTTATATTGAGATAGTAGATTTTAGTGTTTCAGGCTTACTACGGACCTCGGGGGCCTTAAGCTTACCTGGGCCCTAGTGCCGGTCCGGCCCATGGAAACGGGTCGTGACACCCTTTCTTTGTTTGATTTTATTTTCATGCTGTTTGATTATTAATGTTCATGATTGCCCTATTCCAAAAATGCTTAAAACATATTTTACACCTCAATTAGAGTTAATCATATGATCTAAATTGTGAATGAATGGAAGAGGGAGGCCGGTTTCTAACCAAGCGTCCAGTGCCTAACACCTTCCCTTGATCGTACCTAACTCCGTTGCCTAGTCTCAAATTAGTCATTTCCAAAAAAAATGCTAGTTTGTGAATTTTTTCCTAAAGAGGGTGGCGACTGCAAAAATAAAGTTATTACCAAAGTAAGATATATTTTTTACAAAAATCTCTTTTCAAAATAAGGTCGCCTACTTGAGGATGTTAAAACAGGTTTAATAAAAGAAAACCAATTTCTCAAATTAAAATAAACCAAGCCCGTTTTTCCTTTTAGTCATCGAAAAATGTCGTGCCCTTATAGCGGTGAGCACTCAGTTAACCAAATCGAATTAGTTTAGTCCTAATATATTTATGGTAACCAACTTTGGATTGTTTGGTATGAAAATAAATCCAAACCAAATTGAGTCGATTTGGTTCCATTCGAATTCAATTATTCCAAATCAAATTAGCTATTTTTAGGCTTGAAAATAAATTTAGATAGTTATATATGATAATCGAACCAAATTCAAAAATCAAATGGTTTCCTATATCCAAAGCAATCAGGAACCAAATTTCTAAAACAACTATTCAAATTCGTCCAAATTGAGTCAGATTAGTTTGGCTCTTAGTTAGAAACCAAGTATTGCTAACCTCTACTTGAAGTGAACATGGGGATTTTAATTCAAGATTCTATTATTCCCTTTCAAAAGGCATGTTTGCAGTATTCCCTTTTGGTCTCGCTATCATCTTGACTAGGGGAACATATTAAAGAGTTAATACTAGTTCTTGAGGATACCTTAAAGAAGTTAGGTATACTTTCACTTATCAACCTCAACTGCTCTTTTACTCTTTTATCTATTGATGTACTTTCTAGGCTGATGTGATAATGGTCTTAATATTGGAACTCTTTCACATTTCCTTTGGGAATAATATCAATCCCATTAAAGGACATAGTTGATTTTATCAATCTTCTAGTGTTGGGTGAGATGCCTTTATTCTGATACCTTTGTTGCTTGTCTTTATTTCTTTTCCCACGTTCAACTCCTATAAAGCGACTTTTTTCAGCATGGAGGCACCATATTTACTAATCATGTGAGATTCCTCTCGGCTTTGATCTACTAGTTCATCTTCTACCCTTCATTAGGCTGTAACTCTTTAGAATACTTACCTTTGGTGTATACTATAGAAAAAAAGAATAGCCTTACGCCATATGGAATATGTTGTTAGGCTCAGTTTATCATGATTTTAAAGGGTGTTATTTATGTGGATCCCTTCAGTTTATCATGACAGCGGTTCCAAGCCCATAAGCCTCTTTCCATGCATTTCTATCTTAGTGGAATGTGATCTACAAAAAGGTAGCAACCATTCAATTTGATATGATTGAAATAGAGAAAGGTAAATCTGTCTTTTGACTTGTCCTCGGGTTTTTGGTTTGGTTCCTACTTCTTCTCTTATTCTTTTCTCTTTTATACTCTAAATTAAAAAAACAAAAACAAAAAAGAAAGACATAGTTGATCTGCCTCCTGCTAAGAAGCCCCAATCAGTGAAAGTTTAGACGAAAGCTTCAAACAACTCTTGGTCCTGCCTCTTCCTTTTCTAGGAGTAATGCACTTGTTGAGACCACAATGATAAGATATTCCAACTGAATTCTCATGTGGACTAAAAGAAGCAGACATTGCAACTTGGAGGACCTTATCGATGACACTAAGATATTATATCATCGGTATTTAACTGCTTTTGATTCATCTAGTTCTTCTAACCAACACATGGATTTAGATGGTACCAAATCTAAAGCACGAGTTTCTTGTCTGTTTGATCTTCTTCTTTAGTTTGTGATTGACATCATAACTCACCTGTTTCAACTCAGTCTCCTCACACATATCTCCTCTTCTTTCATTTGCTTCTTTATCTGTATTGGTATTGATCTCTTTTGTTATTTTGTCTAACAGTTGTTACTTCTTTACTTTAGCTACCATAAATTCCTCTTCAGTTCCTATCCCACCTTCCTTTACATCTATTAATGTGGCTAAGAACCTATTGAAGCATTTATTCTCCTTGGAGCTTTTCGAGTTGACAAATGATGAGCTCAACTGGTGTATTATTCTCAATATACCTTATTACTGGTTGTACCTAGCCTAGAGAGCTAAGGATATGGATAATTAATCTAATTGTTACCTTCCAAGCTCGGTCAAGGGTTAACCAGTAGTTAGGGAGATCTATCTCTGACTTTATTAAGTGTATAGGTCATATCACAATCGTTTACACTAGAGCTAATAGCCTTGTTGCTCAAAAAACTAAGAATGAGCAATGATATGAGACTATCGAGTAGAAGATAATGGACTTAGAGACTAAGCTTTATTTTCTAAAGAGGAGTTCCATATTGTTGTTATTGATTATTAAAGTAGTTGTGAGGTCTTGACCTGAGCATCTAGTCCAAGGTTCACTAAATAAACTGGAATGATTTCTTAAAAAGGAGTTGTCAATTACATTTTTTAGTTTAATGAAAAAAATCTAAGAAAAACCCTAATCTGAAAAATGCACTAATCTTGTGAGGCTAAGGAGGATTTAGGGAGTAGATTTTGGGTTAAATCAGACTTTAGAATTAGCCTTGAAATTGATCTTTATTCATGAAAGAAGATTTTAGTTGGAGAAAAATATTATGCATGGTAATATTATATCATTCAAAAATAACAAACAGAGGAAGAAAAATAAAGAAATAAAGCAATAAAATAAGGAAAAGATAAAAAAAAAAAAAAAAAAAAAAAGAGGGAGTGATGCCTCTAGCCTCTTTTGGGATTCCAGGGCAATCACACATCTTCTAAACAAAATAAATAAAAAAAGGAAGAAAAGGGTGAAATATAATTTTCTAGTGATTTGTTTTGCTACTAGAATTTCGTATATCGAGTCTACCTCTATATCCATTCAAATGGGAATAAGAACCATGAAGTTCCTTCATTATTATGGGGGTTTGTTGATTTTAATAGAGAAAATATTCTTTTTATCCTTCCATTATATTGTTTTGATTTTCATCACCAATTTAATGAATTTTGAGAAAGAAGAATAGATTAAAATTAAAAGAAAGAATTAATTAAAAAGAGAAAGAATTTAGAAACGTAACCTTGGCCTTTTGGCAAGCTTCAGGTTAAAACTTGGCTTGGCTACTGCTCCTTAGTTGGATTGACAAGCTAACTATCTTTTTGTCTTAGAGCTTCAGCTTGGAAAATTTTAGACTTTAAGGAGAAATCTAAATTAAGGAATTTAGGGTTTGATTAAAGTCACATTTTTACAAAACATGGCGACTAAAGCCACTTTTTTCCAAGCATGCAGACTAAAGCCACTTTTCAATTAAATTGGCGATTAAAGCCACTTTTTAAAAATGAAATGACACTATTTCTTTCAAAATGGCAACTAAAGCCAACACTTGACTAAAACACACTTTTCTACATAAAAAATTCTCATTTGACAATAGGAAGAACTACTTGGTTCAGATTCATATTCAATGGGATGAACAGGCATTCTTGATTACTAAATTCAAGTTTCGAATTAAAAACCAATAAATTTTTTTTCTTTTTTTTCCTTTTCTCTTTTTTTGTTCGAACTCATTTGTTTATGCGCTCAACTGGGAGACTTGTGATTGTCTTAGAATCCCTATAAGGAGCTAGACGCAATACTCTTTTCTTTGATTTCTTTATGCTCTTCTTTGTATTTGTCACGACCCGATTCCATAGGCCGGACCGGCACTAGGGCCCAGGTAAGCTTAAGGCCCCCGAGGCCCGTAGTAAGCCTGAAACACTACAAATTTGCTATCTCAATATAATTTTAAACATTTACAAATTTCTCTGCTTACAATATACTATATTTATAATACAGGCTCACAGAATTATTCCATCTATAATAATACACAACTTAAAAGTATAAAAATTCTATAACTGCGAAGTTCACTGACGGATGTATACATATAAGTCTTCGGACATTTATCTATTTAATTGATCAATACTAAAAAGTGAAGAGCAGAGTTATAGCTGGGATTTACAAAAAAGCTACTTCTTGAAAGATTTAAAAAAAAAGAGATGTGAGTTTATTAATGAATAATAATTATTGCACAACACACGCATTCACACAATTGTATAAATATATCAACCTAGTCATCCGACTAGGTATATGCTCACACAGCCAGTCACACCAATAGCATATCACCAACACTCACAAGTATTAACATCTTCATATAATCACATCACGTGGAAATTGGTCTGTGGCGTCACCGAAACCCTAGATGAGCCGTCCTCCCACATGGCCCATCCTCTCATAACGTGTGCACCCGGGGAGCCGATCCCCCATACTGGCCGACCGGTCTAATCCTCACTTGACCAGCCCTCTCATTGTTTTTCCATTCTCTCTTTTCTTTTACATACCAACAGGAGGCAACCCGGTCGTCTCCATCAAATCTAGATCATCAGGCGCTCACAACAGGAGGCCACCCTGCGGGCTGCAATCAAATCTAGATTATCAGGTGTGCCCAATAAAGAAGCCAACCTGTGGTTTTCCATATCATACAAACCACAACGGTAGGTACACACGGGGGCGCCGATCTCCCATTTACCCGGCCGACGGTCCAACCGTCCTCACAAACCCATGGTGACCCACTTCATCCCAACTCCACACAAACAAAGCACAGCAATATCACAACACAATTAATCAAGTATTGCAATTAAATGCAAGCATATTAGTCAATTAAACATCGTAATGCAATGCACAATTAGACATCCAAATTCAAATGTAAATAAATAAGTAAATAGTGTTAACAATAAACAACAATAATAAAATAAATAATAATAATAATAAACAATAATAATGAAAATAAATAAATGAATAATGGAATGCTTAAATGAATAATAATGACAATAAATAATTACTTAGAGTACTTTATTTATTATGTAACAAATTATAGAATCTATCTAAATAAACTTATTAAGTATATTGTTAATTAAAACTAGTCTAAGTTCTGTCGAAATTTCGACAGCATCTCCCCTAAAAATTGGACTATCTACCTGCTCAAAGATCACAATTTTAGCATATATATATGTATATCAATCAATGCACATAGCCCATCCGTCGGGCAATCAGTCAACTATATTCCCATCCTCCTTTCCAACAACCATATCAACATACACCAATTAATTTACAAATTATAATAACCTGAGGCATATTCCAACAATATTATTAACTGTTCTCTAACTAATTATCAAATAAATGTACACTTTATAAATAAAACTTGCATTGATAAGTTAAATTCTAAACTAGCCACTAAAAATCAATGCTAACCTAAGTATAAATTCAAAGCATATATATCTACTAAGTAACTTGATTCACTCCTAAACACAGGCTTTATGAATTTCCTTTGTCTTGGCATAGAAATATAATTTCTCATTATGGCAAGGTCTACAATCAAACCATTCATTAACATATTAACTTATATACAATGGCACTAGCTTTACCTTAGTTGCTGCTTATAAGAACAACAGGTCACACTTTACCCAAATTTACATATTATATTCTAAGCAACTCATATCATCCAATTAACAATATCATATATAAAACAAATTACACTAATAATCCTTATTTAACATTCAAATACATATTACTTAATAATATTAACCCTTATTAGTATTAACTTCATAGAAACTAAAACATCTTGATTATTATAAAATTCATCCACTATTTGCATTTCGTCATTTGCTAGAATTCCACTCCTATTCAAATTTCATTGGTAATGTCGCACACAAGTATAATTATCTACCTTTTAATTCCATCAGGTATACCAGCTTCTAAGAATCTTCAACAATATAAATATTTATCTTCTAAATCAATCCCAACGATAAAAAGCTATTTAACTGTAATTCATTGGGCTTAAACACTAAATTAGTTCATACACCCCATTTCTGCCAATTATTTAAAAACTATTAAATCCTTGACTCCTATTCAAAGAGTAAATATCTAATTAGCACTTAAAATTTCTAAAGTTCTAAACCAATTAATTAAACATATCCGGCTACCGCAAATACCACAGACTAATCAAATTTAATTATTTATAGAAGAGTAAAAATATTCTATTTATATATAGACTATTCCCATAATCTTATTTCTTGTTATTTAATTAACTCTACTTATATATAATCCTATCTAAATAATTAAAATCTTATTATTTTATTGTACCTACTTTGATAATTAATCCACATAAATTTGCTAAGGTCACTAAATCTAAACTTCTATAGTTTTTCAGCTATAACATCGAATTTTTAAATTTGCGTCGAATAATTATTTGAAGGTCAATTGAATTCGGTTTGCAAAACTAACTGTATATTCGTAATCTACATAAAAAGGTCAACATTCTGCCATACCCATGCTCCGGTGACCGAAACAACCGCTGGCCGCTGGCATCGCCGCCGTACAGGGTGGCGAGGGAGGCGGTAGTCCGGGATCAAGCAATTTCGGCACTAATTTGCTTAATATTTCCATGAAAATTTCAAATTCCTCTTCACTCTACACAAATCATGCCATTATCTAATGAAATCCCAAATTTTAATTTTTGACACCTTAACAAAATTTCTTCCAGGAATTTCCCTAAATCCCACAGTTAATTATCTATTGACACAAGAAAATCCAAGAGAGGAGGTTAGGAAGTCATGATCGGCTCACCTTGTTGATAGCAGTCGCCGGAAGGCCGGAGGAGAGGGAGTTGCCGAAGGAGGCAGCTTCGAGCTACGCCATTGCAAGGCCGTTCGGCGCGAAGAAAGCGAGAGACGCGATTGGTGGCGTGAATGGAGTTGAGCGCCGCCTTGCTTTCCTCGCGTGGTGGCCGGAAACGAAGAGAGAAAAGGGGGAGAGGAGGTCGCGCGCTACCTGCTGGCGCAAGGAAGAAGAAGGAAAAAAAAGAAAAGAAAAGAAAGAAAAGAAAAAAAAAAAGAAAAGAAAGAGAGAAAAAAAAAATCTTGGGGCTTCTAGACCATTCCGGTTCGATTCGAACCGGTTTGATCTAATTCAATGATTCGGCTCAATTTGCTTGGTTTTCGAGTTTTTCGCTTGGTTTTCGAAAAATCAAATTGGTTAATGGGTCCAGCTTAGCAATAATAAAATACTAGCTGGTATAATCTCATTGGTTGAAATAAAAATTTAGTTTTTAAATGAAAATTCTACGAAATTAAATTTTCGGGTCATTTCAGTATTATATTCATACTTCCTTTATTACTTTGTTTGATCATTTTCTTTGCTTTGATTTGGGGAAACATGTGGTTATCCTAGAATCCCCTTAAGGGACTAGAGATGACATTCCCCTTTATTGGTTTCATCCATTTAAATGCTCTCTTTGATGTTTTGTTGCTTAACTTGGGGCTAGAGATGATATTCCCCTTTATTGGTTTCATTTCTTTAAATCCTTTCTTTGATGTTATATTGCTTAACTAGAAGATGTGTAGTCATTCTAGAATCCTTGAAATGAGGCTAGAAATGACACTCCCATTTATTATTTATTGCTTTATTTACCGCTTTCTTTATTGCTTTATTTAATTGTTTTCTTTACTGCTTTCCTAAAATTGCCATACATGTGTTCATCTCGAAGTTGTTTTCAATCGACAAAGAATTAAACTTTTGGTCAACTAATTGATTAATTTAAAATCAAAAACCTAGTCTTTGAACCCTTTTCGATTTAAATGATTAGTGCATTTATCCATTTGGACCAATATCTGAAGTGAAATTAGGATTTTTCCCTCAAACTATAAGATATAAGTGGCTACTCTTTTTTAAAAAAGCAATCAGATTAAATAGACTTTCACACCATGAACCCAACTCAATATGAGTGTTTCAATTTTATTTTTAGTGGATTAGATTAGGTGCTCGCGTCGGGGCTTTTGTCACGCTAAATCTAACCACTAGTTTTGTCCCGCAGGTGAAATGGAGAACTTCCCAAGAGGTCACCCATCCTAGGATCTATGTTAAGTGAGCACGATTAACCCTAGAGTTCTTTTAACTCTCCAAGCCATTCCACCAAAAGGCGCCTCTGATGATTAGTTTTTCCTTTTTCGATATATGATCTGATTCATTCATATGTCTCGTATTCCACTACCTGTAGCTAGCCTACCATCCTAGAAGCTAGCCAGGAGCTTTGCTCTACCCGCCCTCTTAGGATCGCTTTGCCAGGTCGGGATGTCATAAGTCCACCAGCTTCCGAGTGGTTTGTCCTCGAACCATATATCTATTAGAGGGGTTCCGGCTCTGATGCCAATTGTCACGCCCAACTCCAACCACCAGAGGAATTGTCCGCTTTAGATCAAGCCAATTCCATCCCATACTGAATTAGCAAGACCAGCACAATTTTGTCCCACGGGTAAAATGGAAACTTCATAGGAGGTCACCCATCCTACAATTTCCGTTAAGTGAGCATGCTTAACCTTGGAGTTCTTCCAACTCTCCAAGTCATTCCACCAAATGGCACTTCTGATGATTAGTTTCCCCCTTTTCGATATATGATCTAATTCATTCCTATGTCTCGCATTCCACTACCCACAGCTAGCATGCCATCCTAGAAGCTAGCTGGGAGCTTTGCTCTACCCGCTCTCTTAGGATCGCTTTGCCGGGTCGGGATGTCACAGCTTTAGGATACCAAACCTTTCCACTACCTCTTTCACACCTTTCCAAAGCATGGAAGATAAGATCCTAATGCATTATTAGAATTAGAAGTGGTAAAAACCGTGTTTTGCTTGATAAAACCTGAACCCGTATCTCCTCATCATTCACTTTAACTCTCCATCCAATCTTCATTAGGAAAGTCTTATTGAGAAGCTCCATCTTTCTTAGGCATAATCCACCACTAGTTTTCTATTGAGACGCATCTCTTAAAGGAATCAAAGCTACCTTCTTCTGATCTCTAAAAGAAACGCAAACAAAATTCCTACAAATTTTCTTGATATCATTACAAATTTAGAGAGGGAGACTGGTTGTTTGCATAACATATTTTAGCATAGCAAAGATAACCAAGTTAGCAAGGGTAATTCTACAAGCCATGGACATATGAGAAGCAATCCACTAAGAAGTTATTTCCAAATATAGTACCTGATGCCTATTGGGTCTCCACAAACTCTCCATCTTAGAGCAAAGAGCCCAACGCCCTATCTTCTTCCCCATAGATTGACAACCATAGCTCTTGACCACTTTTTAGCTAGATTGTTTTGGAGCCCTTATGATATTATCCCCTATAGGCTCTTTCCGAACCTGTCAATATGAATACCATCTAAAGAAAGGTCAAAAATAGCTTCATTCAGAGGATCTTCATCAATATCCATCTCCACTCCTTACATCACCTTATCGCGAAAGAATGCATAAAGCCTTAGGCCAAAAGAACTGTTATCATCAACTCAGGTCACGTCGTATTTCTCTTTACGTTTTACCTTCTTTGTTGCCCAATCTTCTTCAGTAGGGTTCTTATTGGGGCTCTCTCTTTCAAAGAATTCTCTTTTTACCATCATTTATTTAAAAAAAAAAAAACTTTATTTGAAATAATAGACAAATGTAAAGCCATTAAATCATATAAATAAATTAAACTTTGGTCATTCATCAATTCCTCATTAGAAATAATTCACTTAAGCATGCATTTTTCAAAAATTTAATCTTGGTAATTACTAGAGTATAAAAAACCAAAATATTGGGACAACCACCATATGTTACGACGATTGGCTCAAACAATGATGAACCCTATTAATATTTGTTTATAGATGTTTTTGCAAAGATAACATCAAAATAGAAATAAGTCTCTCAAAAAAATAAGAATAATAAAGACACGCGATTTTCTTTTATAAAATATGTGATTTTCATCAGGCCCAGTCCTCATCATATAAGCAGTAGTGCATCTAGAAAATTTTTTTTCTAGTGTCAACATATAACAAATAAATAAATAATAAATTATTATCTAAATTTTTTTTCTTTGTTCTAACCTGTTTGACAAAATATCCAAGTGAGTTTTAGAAGAAAAACAAAAGACAAACAACTCTTATGAAATTTTTAACTTTAGTAATATATATATTATAGTTTGAAATCAAGAAGAATGAAAGATTTAGAACTGCAAGAGGATAAGAGATGAACGATGGAGAAAATTAAAACGATGATAGGAAAATAGTTTTATTTGAAGTAGATTATACGACTCTTCCATTTTCCATGTATAAAAATTTTTAATTTTTTAAAATTTATTTTTAACTTTAAACTTGTCAAGTGGTAGTATTTTATTAGGACACTTATTTTCTTTTTTTTTTTTTTTTTGACAAAAAAGAGAGGCCAATTGACCCTTAGTCCACAATGTACATCCACCACTGCATGTAAGTATAGTCTAAAAGACGAGCTTACATGTTCTAAAATAACTACACATATTCTAGCATAGTATTAATATAATGAAATGGAAATGGTTAAGGAAATATCCTCAGAGTGCTTATTTCAATCTTTTTTATAATTAAAAAAAAGATGTTTTTAGATCACTTTTAATATCAATAATATCTTAGTACCGTTCCTTGTGTTATTGAGAGTCTCTCTTTCACATACTTTGGTTATTACTTCATTAAGTTACCTTTTTGGTCTAAACCACCAGTATTCGGTCTCTATTATTAGGGATCACCTAATCCAGCTCGGAGTTTAGTTACAGTTACGGCTCTTCGCCCCTCCCTACTGGTGTATTTGCTGGAGATTAAATCTGAAAACTCTTTCCACACGCCGGTCTAATAGATATATACTATTACCCATGCAAATGTAATAGTATGTTTTTTTGTATTATTTCTTTGAACAATTATTTCTATGTATTTGATTATAGATTTGCATTAAATGAATAAATTTCTCAGCATATTTTATAATAATAGTATTAGTACATTTTGTATGTATCTAACTGGAGAATGATTGTTTTATATTGACTTTTAAAATATATTCTCTAGGATATTAAAAATAAGATTTATGTTTTTAATCTCGATTTAATTAATATGAGCTAATATACATTACTTTGTGCTTTAATTCATTAAAGAGTAAATTTCATTTATCGGGACAATAATTCTCAGTGAATTGGGCAAAGGCAACTTGTATTTATGAAATATTAATTAATGATAGAATCCATATCTCGGTTTAGAGAATGATGATGCACTTTAAGTAAGCTTTTAAGGCTTTATTGTGTAAACCCTGTAGGTAGATTTTTAATCTGACACATGAAATAAGTTAAGCGACAATCTTAAAGATTAAAATTGTTATTTAAATAAATTGTTAGTGATTTATTTTATTTGACAAGCATCTATAATCTTTATAAGGGGAATATAAATTATTATGTTGTGGAAAGTTAAATGAGTTTAATCATGAATTTTTAGTGGAATAATTTATGATTAATTATAATAAAAATAAATTGGTCCTGTATGGATTCTTATTATAATTTATAACCTTATTAATTTATTCATGTAGTCCCTGTTGTCCATAATTATTTGGACCGTAAGTGAGTTATATATTTTAAATAATTAATAGATTAATTTTCTAATTAAAATTTTATTTACTAATTTTAATTAAAAAGGGATAATCTGTTTTATTTAAAATATTAACTGCGTGGGTAACAAAACGATTAATTTTATCGTTTGCTTCCCATGCGGATAAGAGAAGTTATTGATTTTTGAATACACGCTTTCGATAGTAGTGTATTCAGAGAAAAACGTAAGACAACCTCAAGAATTATACATACTGTTTTTTTCTGCTCACTCAAAATAATAAAATTTATAGAATCAATTAAGGGCACACAGCAAAAGACTGCAGGGTGACTTGAAGAATTTTAAAAAGAACACCGGTGAGCGATTCTGCGCTGCGGCAAGTTAGTTCTTGTGTGATTTGTGTTTTGGTTTGCTTTCATACTTGTTTCGATCAGGGGTTGCTTCCGCTGTATAATTATCAGCTCCCATTACAGTCTGCGTTACCAACTGAGTCCGTGTGTTTCTATTAACTTACTTATATTTTTCTTTTGTATCCCCTTTATCCATCTTTGAGTATGACTCCTATTTATCGGCGTTAAAAGCTAGGGTTTAAAGTACTATGATAGGAACCTTCCTAAACTCAAGAACTAATAAGTGGAGGCTAGTTAATACAAGTCTCGTAATAGGCACAAAAGGTCGCTCTTTATGCTCCATTTGTCTATTTTACACACTAGTACTATTTGGTGCTTAATATCAATTTTTTTTTCCTTAATATGTACAGGATTAGAATTGTCTAGACATGTTCTATAGACCCAGCCATGGACTAAGCCAATCAAAATAAAAATTTATTAAAAATTATTTCTACATGATCCTTTTTTTTTTCTCTGATCAAATGATTAGAAATACCATCGTTTTAATAAAAAATATTTTTAATTAATTGGTTCTCTAATGAGTATATGGACCGAGTTTAGGTGAATCAATCCTATATGTTTACGTATATTGCACATTAAAAAAAATGTTCACTGGGTTAAAATTTTTTAATTTTATAAATAAATTCTTATCGAAGTCAAGTATTTTTCAACTAAAATATTAACAGAGATTAGGTTGTTGATATGATATAATTATAATATAATACATTTTTCCGTTTTCTCATTGTTAGATCTATGAAGGAGAAATTCATATAAAATATATTTTTAATAATCTTAGTGTACTAAATGCAATACTTGATATTCAAAAATAATTATATAAAATTTTAGTACTGTTTAAAAAAAACTTTTGAAATATTTACTGAAAAGAAATAGAAACATTTTATTTGCTGAGGAATTGTAAATTTTGAAGTTTTTTGTTTTCATATATTGACGTATTACTTTTCAATTTTTAATTTTAATTATTACTTGGGTGTTTTCTTTCTTTTTTTTTTTTTTTGCTTATTCTTTTTTATGTTAAAAAAATAAATTATAAATTATTAAAAATCACTGATATCACTATCGTTATTTAACAAATTAACTAATTACAATGGCATAATTGCTAAGTAATAAATAAAAAATATCTTCAAACATCAATATAAAACCAAACATTTAAAATTCAAAAGTTTTATTTTGATTTTAAATAACTTCTCATTATAGAATTTACTAAATTATTACTAATATTTTTTAAAAATGATCATAAATAAAACATAGGTTCAAAAATTATAAATAAATAGTTTCAATGTTTCTTTTAAAACATATTTCAATTTGGCATGTCCAAAAATCAAAAAATAATTAATCTTTTTCTTTATTTACTTATTGAATTAAACAAGTGAAAAGTAATAATATTTTAATTTTAAAAGTACCAAAATATAATGATATATTAATACTCTATATTTTCATTTCAATTAAATAAATGTGTATTCCAAAAATATTCTATTTTTATTTCAATGTATTACAATATATTTTTATATTTAATATTTAAGTAATTAAAATTTATTAAAATTTAATAAAATCAAAATCTATCATCTAAACTCATGATGAGATTGTACCGTATTTTAAACGCGTGGTGAGTTTTGAATTAAAAATTAGAACCTTGTATTAATTAAAATTAATAAAAAAGAAAATAGTTCTATATATCATGCAATAAATTGTAATTAGAATTTTTAATGATGGCCATTTGATTTATTTTTTTATTTAATTTATACATATTCTTTTTAGTGTGTAAATACTTAGCAGCAATAGCAACTAGCAATACAGTATGAGATTTATACCTACAAAAGAGTAAATGAAAATCCAAACTAAAGACGACGAAGGGGAGAGAAATGTCCAACCACAATTATAACTTCAGAAGCAGCTATTAATGGGCCAGATTTTCTTGTAAGGCCTGATTCTCTTTTAGTTGTAGATTTTATAGCCCAATTCAAATGGTTGGTTTGGCTAATTTTACGCTTCTGATTTCTGAAGACAGCAAATCCATTGGAGATTAGATAACTAATTTGCACAGGTTGTGAGATTTTGAAAAATATTTATTTTTCTAATTATTTAATTAAAAATCTAAGTTCAAAACACTTAAAATGAGATTAATCATATTAAAAAGATTGTATTATAGAAAAACAGGAAAAGAAAGGCTGAATACATAAATTCACTCATGAACTTCATTACTTTAACCTTATGACGCCCTTAACTTTTACATTAACCTATCAAACACTTCAATTATAAAATTATACCTATTAAATACTTTAATTGTCAAAATTATTTTATTAAACACTTCAACTTGCAAAATTAGATTAATTAAATAATCATTAAAAAGTTGAAATTTGTGAAAATTACTGACCAAAAGTCATGCTAATTACATATCAAGTCGATATTTTACAGATATGAAAGACAAAAATCCTAAAGTTATTGATTTTAGTGTCTGAGTGTGTCATATTACCAAAATTTATAAATTCAAGTGCATGATATGTTATTCGCAAAGTTTAAGGTGCTACAAAGTTAAAGTTACAAAGTTCATGGTAAATTTATCTATTTAGCAAAATTAACCAATTCTAAAGTCGCAAAGTTGGAGGGTTAAACGTTGCCTTTCAATTTCATGTCCAAATTCTAAATTAACCAAAAAATAACTTCTTTTATTGGTATGGAGAAGGAATAAGGATGTTGTTACCTTTCCAATTTATCTCAAGCCTCCTTAGCCAGAGGAGCCTATCAGTTCGATTTAGTAATTATTTAATATATTTATTTCTCAATAAATATATTAGTCAAACTACAATACTTTACTATTAATTAAATTTTGACATAAATAAAATTAAACATTAAAATTTAATTTTCCACTTATACATTAATCAATTTTCTTGATTATTGAATAAATAATTATACTTTTATTGATTTGAATAACAATTTAAATGGATCATTTAAAAATTTAATGGAATACTAATACAAGTGTATATTATATAAAAAAAAAGTGACGCGAAAATTGTGGTTTAACTATATTACTAAATCATTTCTTTGCCAATTAATTGCAAAGTAATTATAATTTACTTCTCAGACAGTAATTTGATAATAGATGATGCAATCAATGATAATACAAAGTTTAATTCTTAAAAAAAATAATGTATGTGTGGTGTAATCCTAAAAAATTATGGCGGAATATATAAATTCACTCTTAAATTTTATTATTTTAATCTTATGGTACTCTCAACCTTTATTGATTCATCAAATACTTCAAAGTATAAAATTATACTTATTAAACACTTTAATTTTCAAATTTAATTTATTAAACACTTTAACTTGTAAATTTAAATTAATTAAACACTCATTAAAAGTTGAAATTTATAAAAATTATTATTACGAAGTCATTCTAACTATATTAAGTTGATATCTTGCAGATAAAAGTTAAAAATTCTAAATATTATTAATATTAGTATCAAGATGTGTGTAATATTACTTAAATTTACAAGTTCAAATTCATGGTAGATCATTTGTAAAGTTCAGATGCCACAACGTTAAAATTATAAAATTTAAGAGTGAATTTATGTACTTATAGAAAATAATAAATGGATGTTTTTTATTTTTTTTTATGAGAATATTTGGGAAATGTAATTGCACATTGTGTTCCACGTGCAAGTTTCCTACCTTTGTCCTTCAATCTTTTGTTGCTTTGATGTTGGATTTCATTTCAAGAAACCAAACCCAAATTATAATTTTACTTTATTTTAAATAAAAGAATGGTTTAAGTAATTAAAAATAAGACACACCTACCAAAACTAATAGGTAGCAAAACTACAAATGGGTGTTTCGAGTAATTCAATACCAAAAATTATTTTCTTTGATTAATTCGATGAATTTAAAGAATATAATATATAAAATTTAACCTCCAAGTGGCCATAAAAAATACAACATAAAAAACAGAAAAATATAAAAAAAATATTGATTATGCATTTTTGAGACATATGGCAAGTTAAAAAACCGAGGTAGAGCTGGCGTACCTAAAGCTATGCAAGAGACAAAAATCATGACACACATAATACACTAAATGCTAAAGATAGTACACTATTTGCTATTTCCTATGTTTTATAATTGCTATAATGCCTTTTGAGTAAGAAAAAACCTAGCGAGCCTTTATAGTGTTTTCCTTTACCTTAATAAAGTGCACTTCAATTGCCAATTGAGTTTCCATGACCTATATTGGTCATGGATTCAATTCTCATCCCCAACAAGAAGTATCTTGTAAATGACATTATGTCCCTTATGGGTTGAACTGCTCGTAATGAACTTTGATTTGTTTTAATTTATATGCACCTAGTATAAATTGTAATGCTTTTCTTGTAAATAGTAACTGATAAAAAAAAAAAAAAAAGATGAAGTGCACTTCAATTTTGTATGTTCTCATATAATAGTAGAGAAATTGTATCCATTAATAAAGGTAAACTCTGAGATTGTTTATAATGTATGTTGGAATTAATGTACGGGTATAAGTACGCTCATGACTAGTCTTTTAATCAGGTCCATTAATAATAATTAATATATCTAATTATTATTATTATTATTATTATTTAAATAAGTTTAAATATAATTCTGGTTGGTTATAATTATAGAGTTTGAGTTTTAGTAGGATTACTGTAACCTGTTGTAATCCAACTAAAATAAAAGAGTAGGAAAACATATTCTCCACTATCGCTATAAAAAAATAGAAACAGAAAACTCTATGGTAATCTAACTGTTCTCTCATTCATATCGCAAGGATAAAAAAGGCTTTTAGACTGTAGACCATAGGAGCAGTTCGTTAGTTCATGATTGCTTATACGGTCAGCAAACCGGCAATGCAAGGCTGTAGATTATTCATCCATTGTGCTACAAGAGGTAGGTGTTCGAACCACCCACTTTACTTATCATATATGAGTATATGATCGTGTGATTCTGACAATGTGATTATATGACATTAACTTGGTGCAAAATAATGGAAAACATTTTATTATTTTCTTGATTACATTTGAAAATTATTAGTAATCTGTGAATTTTAAGCTACTTGTACCCCAATTCGTTTAGAATTTTACTACCTGTGCTCATTCCAAAACCGTTTAAGTACTCGTATCTGAGCCCGTTTAGAATTTTATTACCCATATTCATCCTAAATTCATTTAAAGTATTCCTTAAATGGATATGCTATTCACAAACTAAATTATCCAAATTCGAACTTACTTAAAATAGATTTTTTTACTAATAATGGGTAGGGGACCAGGGTACTCATTATCAAACTTGTTTAATATAATAGGTATCTAGATACCTATACATGTGCCCTAGCCATATTTATATGGATAGTAATTTCACTACCTATATTCATTCCAAACTCATTTGTAACTATCTATACCTTCATTAAAGAGATCGGAGCAACACGGATACCCTAAAATACCCGCCCTACTTCCAACCCTAGTTATAACCTGTTATGGATCTAAACTCTAAAGTTAGAGGACTAAAAAGAAAATTTTAAAGATTAAAGGGGCAAATCATAAAAATTAGACATAAGGACGACTGTACCTATGTGTTTGTGATTATAATTTCACTCATATAATGTGAGTTACCAAATATGAGAGTTCACGCATAAAAAATATATATTCTTTTTTTTTAATCAAATAATGAGCTCAGCTCATATTATTAAGATCAAAAGATAAACTTCATACAAAAAGGAAGAACGGTATACCCCATTTAAAATGAGACATAGAATTAGTCATCCTAGCAATCATATGAGTAACATGATTCGTTAGTTTTCTAACAAAGGCATAAGAAACAAATTGAAGCTCTCTAATAAGAACCTTACAATCATTAATTATCAAAGCAAAATAAGAAGAAAGTCAAAGCTTACACCACCACTTGACAATTAGTCTCCACATAAATTAGCCAAAATTGAAAAAAGATGAGTCCCTCCCTGA
The DNA here is from genome assembly GCF_041381405.1 of Jatropha curcas. Lineage (NCBI taxonomy): Eukaryota > Viridiplantae > Streptophyta > Magnoliopsida > Malpighiales > Euphorbiaceae > Jatropha > Jatropha curcas. The sequence continues at coordinate 14,863,112 of NC_143160.1, forward strand.
AACACAAAGCTTCTCCTACTTGTGGATCATAAAAGCCAAGTTTAATAAGAAGACGTCTTATACAACAAAATCTATGGCTATTTCTAATGATCATTCCCAAGCCATAATTACCTTGCCAACATTGCCACATCAATATTGCATTTAAATTGACCTACTATTGGCAGTATCCTGGTAAGAAATAGCTAATCTTGTGTGTATGGTTTGTATGAATAGCAATTATAGGTCTTGCTACCTTCTATTCATGATGTACTATTCTTGCTCTACTAAGAACATTGTGAGGCTGTTGATAATGTTGTTGCCAAAACCACCTCATTTCTATGGCTTTATAAACTCCACAATGACATGAATGCTCCCTCCTGCCTATTGCTAGGCATAAAAGATAGTGGAGTATTTATCCAATCATTAAAAGAGGTTATCTTAGACCAACCCAAGGACGTTTGAAACCAACAAGTCCTAGTAAAAGAATAAAAATACAAAATATGCATTGTAGGTCCAGGTTCAACTTCACAAACTGAGCAGAACACATCCATCTCAACATGTCTTCTCACTAAATTTAATTTGCAAGTGAGAGCATCTCACAAAATACACCAAATTAGTAACTTGACTTTAACAGAAACCTAAACCTTCCATACCTTATCCCACGATATACATGTTACCCCAAAGTCCATCTCCCCCATCTCCATAATTACTTTGTAGCCTTCCATAAAAATATATTCTTTTGAGCCTATATGTTTGATAAGTCAATTCAAATGGATGAGTTGATTACATTAACTCATTCAATGAACAATTTGCTAGAAAATTTCAAATTTTATGAAATTCTTAAATAAATAAAAGTTTAGTTATTTTGTTGGCATTGAATAACATTATCAAAACCTAAATATGCAATTCGAAGCCATAATAACCTAGAGAAGAAAAGAAAAAAAGGCATATATTAGGAAGTTATTTGGGCCTAGAACAAATTATGTAAATACTGTATAAACATAGGGTATTTAGATTGTATAGACTGGCATCACTATACATTCTAGGATATTTTTTGCTTAGTGTGCACGCTTAGTATTCCTGTAAATAGGCTCCACTGTAAATAAGCATGCAAATATACAAATAAACTAAATTGTTTAACCGCATTCAAGTCATTTTGTGCCCTTCTTACTTTCTCATCAATGCTTTTCCCCCTCCTAAACCTTCTTATTCTCATTCCCTTCCTTTTCAGACCAAAAAGGCCCCAACCTATTTGGCCACCTATCCCAAGACACTAATGATAGAAGTAGGCCAGCGGACCCAAAATCATTTTTGGACCAAAAAACTTTAATGGCATGCTCGGTGCGACTGATTGTGCCTTATTAAGATATTGGGATGACCCCAAAGCGACTAACAAAATTGTCATGAAGGACAAGGACAAGGTACCGTTGACCGAAGCTTGATCATTTTACCTTTGGGAGCTATATGCCAATGCCCTGAAATTTCACCTTGTAGGATGCCTAAATCACTTGGTTCAGTCCATAGTGACATCAGAGGCCATGACTTTGTAAGAGACTACTCTTAAGGAAATCAGCCAATCATGCAAACTGCATTTCATGAATTGATTTGGCCGGCATCCGCTAATAGTTTTCGAAGGAGAATCAATCAATATTTTGGATGTGCATTGAATGGATGATAGTCATACTGAGGCTGATCATGGCAGATAATATTAAGGCTAAATAGGAGACTTATCGTAATATGCAACATAACTCTAAATCAATTAGACAAATGTGGGACCTAATGAGTGAAAGAGCATAGGTAGACCTGTTTCACCAAAATAATCCTCGGACAGAACGACAAGTTCAACCTAACCTATAGTGGGGGATTATAATTATGATGAGGCATGTTACAATATCCACCTATAATATGACCGCACTACTCTCCAGCACGGTCTTGGGCACAATCGATTGTACAACAATTGGAAGTACCCATACTGCCGGCTACTATAAAGCAATAAATAGGTACAGGTGTCTTCATTTATGATTCGGTCGAAACTATAGTTCCTTTTAGAATAATGTAGCTTGAACTTACAATCTACCCATGTTTATGATCATAATGCACTGGTTAAAGTGTTGGCCAAGTTGGGAGTTGAGATCCAGTAGATGCCATGACTGGTTTACAAGCATCCTTACCCAGATTGGATTGACCAATTGCATCGATTTTCCAAGGGATATAAGGCACCGGAATTCACCTTATTCTCTACCGAGAACAACTCTTCCACCCTTGAGCATGCCTCCAGGTTTATAACATAGTGTGGAGAATGTGGAGCCAAGGAATATTGGAAGCTTAGAATTTTCGCCAGCTCTCTACCCAAGTCAGCTTTTACTTGGTACTCTAACTTGAACTCCAATTCTATCAAGTCTTAGGCAAAAATAGAGGAATGATTCCACATGGATTTCTACAAGCCACATCCTCACATTATATTGGTGGATATCAATAGCGTGTTACAGAACATGAGGGAGCTAATTGATAAGTATGTGTAATGTTTTAGAAAATACAAGACGCTTTACACTACTTCGATAACTGAGCTTGTATTTGTGGGACTAATCCAACACAACCTTAACCTACCATTTGTGAGCACTTCGAAAGCCATTGATTAAGGAACCTGAAGGACTTGATTGATCTTTCGTGCAGATTCTTAAAGAAAAGGAGCAATAGAAGAATTCTTTCAAAGGGAAGTGTTGCCTCAATTAGGATTGAAGAATGTGATTTTGATCATATGGCAATAAATGCCAAAGAATAAATATGAATGCCCTATTTGGCCAAGCCTAAGCCAAAGAAACAGTCGGCTGAGGGGACTCAAATCTTTGAGGAATACTCCTTCAGTCTCACTAAGACCAACTTGATATTTGATTGCCCTTCTCAAAGATGGCCAAATCAAGCTAACAGTAGGTCATGTAATCCCACCACCCGAGAAAAAAAGGGCAGGAAAGGAATATTTTAAATAGCACAATCCTTAGGTGCATTCCAGTAACAACTGTGTCTATTTTAGAAACGCGATCTAGAAGGCCAATAATGACGACTCTATAATTTTTCCCTTAAAAGGAAAGGGAAGGGAACTCCTAACTCATTTTCTAAAGTGGCTATTAACACAATTTCAACCACCCTTCCAAGGTTTAAGGTAATTGACACTATCTCAAAGACGGCCACCTTTAGACATAGAAGTCAATAACCAATCAAAGGCTAAAGGGAAGAAACCATAAGCTCCTTAAAGACAACACAAAGGAAGCTTGAATGAGAAGTGCCTAGAGAAGTTAACACATAGGAATATAGATAAAATTCAGGCCAACTGTTAAGAGTGAGGTGTATGTACCGAGGCTGAAATTTTAGACGTTTTGGCCACAGAATCCTCCTAACCACAAATGGCACAAACATGAACGACAAAGGTAAAGCGTGTTGACCGATTAAAAGACCCTGCGTCGATCAAATACCATTTGGCTTGTCTTGCTAAGGTCTGACCTGGGAAGACTAGATAAACATCTGAGTTAAGCAGGATTAAGAAAGGTGATTACAATAATAGAAACAATAGTTGTGAGCTGAACTAGCTGCTTTGGATGCAAAGGAAAAACCTAGCAAGGTGTAGTGGAAAGACAAGTCAACTCGAGGGAGTCAATAGGTTGTCCAAAAATTAAAGGAAATGCTTTAGCAAAATATGAAGAATCTTTACGGGCAATCAATGACAAGCTATGCATCAGAAAATAAATGCTAAGGACCTTGGTAAAATAATTATATAAGTCGGTTGATGACCCTAGAAACTTTATATATAATAAATTGGTAAAGGGGACCGCAAAAGAAAAGTATGGACTCGTACGTGTCCATAGCCAAGGCTATTAGCTCAAGTCAAAAATTGGTTAAAATCTCAGTAGGAAGCATGAACATCCCTATCAATATGGTTTGCATGCTGCGAGCAGAGTTTCAACTAAAGGTGGATCAGAAGTTTACATAGAGACATCATTATAGCAGATCCCTTATCTAACAATGAGGCAACAGCTGTTGTCACTTTGGAAACTCCTACAAGGGCCACGTGTAACCATATTCTACCATTATATGTTAAAGGGCATGTTAATGGGATGTCGATCTCCCGTATCCTACATTTATAAGTATTTAAAAAGCTCGGCATCCCGGATGATAAATTGAACTAGACAAATTTCTTGCTCATTGCCTTTGTAGGAGGAGAGATATTGGTCAAGGATTCCTAATGGTCAAATTCCAGATCGCCGAGAATAGGTGGAGCCATTCTTTGTTGTAGATGTGAAATCAGATTATAATATTTTACTTGGCAGAGATTCGATCCACTCAAATCATACACTCCCTTCGACCCTACACTAGGGTCTTAATTTAGAGGGGACACTCAGTAATAGAATTTGTACATGCCGATCCAAAGCCCTTTGAGTCAGAGGTATACCGAATGGAGCCATTATGTTTGAGGTTATTGTCACCACAACCCAATTAGAGATTAGCCCAAATGGCCGATTCAAGCAAAAGGCATAAGAAATTATGAGGATGGATGAAACTATAGTCCTCCATTCAAAAATATATTGCCCTAGTTATATTTGGCTTCAAGGATGGTCATGCATAAGTACTGCTTATGGATCACATGAGTAATGAAGATGTCAAGGTCCTACTTGGGGCCAATATAGAAGTGGCTAAATATATCCAAGAAGAAGATAACCATGACTTTGATGAGGAAATCTAGAGTTTAAGGAAAAAAGATCCCCTAAAAAGGGATCAATCCAAGTAACCACAATCGATATACATTAATGCCAACCTTAAACCTTCGTTTAAAAGAAAGCTGATAGTACTACTAGGCGAGTATAAAGATTGTTTTGCTTAGGCATACAACGAGATATCAAGTTTAGAATGATCTTTTGTGGAGTATAAGCTGCCTATTTGGCCAAGGTTCAAACCCCATAAGTAGTCTTGCGCATCATAATGAGAGGAATAGAGGAATTGGTGCATGAAGAGATAACCAAGTTGCTATTAATCAAATTTATCCATTCAGTTCAATATATAGACTGACTATCAAATATCATCCCAGTTGCCAAGAAGAATGAAAAAAATATGCATATGTATGTGAGGACGCGAGATTTTTCCAAAAAATAAGGAATGATCAAATCGAACGGGCTGGTTGATTTTATTGAATAAATCAGTTTTCTTTATTTAAGCCATTCGTTAATCCTCGGGAAAAGGTTTTCTTACTTTAGTAAGAGTTTTATTTTAGGAGTCGCCACCCTTATTAGGAAAAATTCTCGAATTAGTTGATTCTATGGAATCTACTAACTAGGTTTTAAACTAGAGATAGCGTACGAGAGTTAGGTACGATATGGGAAGATGTTAGGCACCCATATCACCCAGTTAACCGGCCTCCAAGCTGTCCATTAGTTCACAATTACCCATTAATACCATTAACTAAAAAAATGAGATGTAAATTCTTTTTTTGATGTAATTTTGGAAAACATGTTAACCATACAAATTAATGACACATACAACATAAAATCAAACATCCAAATAGGGGGATGAGGAGAAAAGAATACAAACCAAACCTAAAATACATTCTACCCATTACCCTCCAAATTAATTACAAACAACCAATAAATGAGACCCAATCAGTTCTCTTACATTTTACAACAACATAACATTAAAGCGAACTAAAATGAAAACATCCATTCAATATAAACACAACATAAACATTATTCACAGAATCAAAATCGTATATCCACAAACTTTACACATTCATTCATACACTAAATGATTAAATGATGCATGTTCATAATACAAAATTAATGAATAAAGGGTTAGTGCAATAATAATCATAATACGTTGAGTTAAAAAAACATAAATTTAAAAAGGACAGGATAATAAAAGTGCTTAAAAGTAAAGAACATAAATTAAAAAATAATAATTTAAAGGCTTTAATAAGGTTAGAATTCATGGTCGTGATGTTCATCACGAATGATGAACAAATTCACCAATCGCTATTCTCAACCTTGTTTATTGATGTTTATTTGATCCTTTCATGGACAAGAATGCATCTAAAACCACTTAAGGTTGGAGCTTTGCCACTAAATATCTGAATCAAGACCATTTTATTGATTATTGATGTTTTGAACCTCAGAATTAAAGAGCCTAGTGCCACAGGGGAAGTGGCATGGGCAACATAAGTGGGGCATGCACCACACGTAGTGGCGCCAAGCCCTTCCCTGATCAAGAAGGTTATAGATCAAGAACAAAGGCATTCTAGGATGAAGTGGTGCACTTAGTGGCTTATGCCACTACCATTGGCCATGCGCCATAGAGGCACAAAGACCCCTTCTTGGTTGATCCCAGGTTTCCCTCATAACCAGACTCGAAGAAAGTGCTTAAACACCAAAAAGAAAAGGAAAAAGATGAAGAAACAAAGTAAAGGCTCTCAAGTATTACCTTTTTGAGATTTCCTCAAAGTTTTGTGCAAGAATGGATAAAGAGACCCAAAGGTTTGAGTTCTAGATCTAATAATCCGAGATTGAGATTTAATATATGTGTTTCTAAGATTTCTAATGGATCCTTTGGGGTTTTTTGTGACAGAAAATCAATGAATCACAACTTAGAATAAAGAGAAACACTAGTTTTCTTTGATTTCTAAGTTGAGTTTTCAAATGGCAAGAGTTTCCCCAAGTGCCTAAAAAAAAATCCTCTTGCACACTCCCTAATGGCCTATTTATAGGCAAATGGGAGTGTGCGGCCCTATTTTAGGGCTGACGTGGCAAAATGCCGCAGGCCTCAAAATACGGTCGGGTACATTTTTACCAACTCAAACTAGGTGTCATGCAAAATGAGGTGGTGCACCGAAAAGTGCGTTGGATGGGCTAAATGCGCTTCTCAGGCCCGATTTCACCGCGAAACGCTCGGTAACCCAAAAATGTAAAAATGATTAAACACGTGTATTATCTCAGCCACGGACCATTGCTATAAAAATCGAGAACATCGGGAATCCAGATCCAAACTTATTTAAAAAAATGGTTTATCATCACTAAGCCTTTAAAGGCAAAATTTGAGCGTCTACAGTATGGTATCTAGAATCTTAATACTGCAAAACCTAAGGATGAGTATTCCATGCCAGTAGATGATATGCTAGTGGACATAGCTACAGGCAATATTGTGCTTAGTTTCCTTGGCAACTTTTCTGATTATAATCAAGTAATGATAGCCGAATAATATGTGAGAAGAACAACATTCTAATGCTCTAGATCTATCGGTGCATATGAGTGTTTGGTAACGCCCTGGGTCTAAAAAACATGGGTACTACTTATTAGTGGGCATTGAATACAATCTTCCATGATATGTCAAACAAGCATATGGAGCTCTACATTGATGACATCATGACCAAATTCTAGGCATATGACAAACACTTGGAATATTTGAAGATTTCATCATGACCAAATCCTAAGCAAATGGTTGGTAGCTTGTCAAAATTTCCTCTCAACTATGTGATCCAATTGTCTATAATGGGATAAGCTTTTGGTCGATTTTCTAGCGATCTACCCATGATAAACATGATACAAGTGAAATTGATTGTACAATCAATAAGCATTTCAACTATGGTTTGATGAATCAAAGACTATAGGTTCAACTAGTGTTGAAATTATCCTAATATCACGTAAATTGGTGATGAAAAGAATGGAGTTCATTCTCAAATTCCTATGTACCAATAACCAGGCCAAATACGAGGTATCAATAATTAATCTTTAAGCACTAGCAGAGTTTGAGGCATGAGAAGTACATGTCCAAGGAGATTCATTGTTAGTGATCAAACAAGCAGAAATGGATTACAAATGCAAATATGGCTCCCTTATTATATTTGAATGAGGCAAGGCATCTCTTAGGAGGGTTCCATTGCTACTTGGTGGAATTCATTAAACAATTCTCCAATTCAGCTGTCAATGAGCTGGTCTAACATATTTAGTAGAGCTTCGTGAGATTCCTATTGAGTATCGATCGGAATCGATATTAATCTCAAAGGGAAATCCAGACTTTCAAGGCTAGGACTAATGTTTCACCCTTGATTTTACCAAGGACTAGAGACAACCAATCATAAGCTACCTATAGAACCCTTTGACCAATTCTAATGAGAAAGTTAAATGATTGGCCTACCATAATTGGAAAGAGGATGGATAATTAAATAAACGACACTTTGATGATGAATAACTATTATGGTCGGTCCTAAAAAAGCAATACTAATGATGGATGAGGTGCATGAGGGGGTAGTAGGAAGACACCAATTAAGGAAAATGATGAGGAAGGTTCTAGTCAAGTATGAATATTGGTGGTCGAAAGTGGAAGAGGATTACCACATATATGCCAAAGGATGCGACTAGTGCTAAAAGCACAGACCAATTCAAAATGCTCTAGCCATAAAATTGTGATAAACCATCAAACCTTGGCCATTCAGAGGGTAGGCAGTAGATATCATTGGAAAAATCTATCCCTCATGCTCAAATCAACACTCTTTCATATTAGTGGCCACTGATTACTTTGCCAAATAGGTAGAAGCAATCCCACTAAAGACCATAAACCAACAAGCGATCATAAAGTTCTTTTCAGAAAATATTCTTCATAGCCATGGATGTCTGAAACCATTACGACTGATGAAGGAAACAGTCTTCATAGGTGAAGAAATCCAGGAATTGGCTAAGGAGTCCACATCATTTTGTTAACTCTATATTGCACATAAGCCAATGGATAAGCCGAATCGACTAATAAGTTAATCAAAGTATTAATACAAAATACAATATACCAAAACCATAGGGCTTGACATTACTTGTTATTATAATCCTTATGGATGATTCAAACTACAATTAAAATAACCACAAGTGTCATGCCATTCAAACATGTATATGGTTCTGATGCAATGATATCGCCAAATTAATGGCATCCTCCATTAGACGATAGTTTCAAGCAGAGATTGACGAGGAAGAATATAATAATTTAATGTTTTAACCTCTAATCAATCTTGATAGTGAAAGGTGAGTCGCTTCTGATCGAATCAAGTACATAAAAAAAGGAATAAACGGTTATATAATAAAAAGGTAGGGTCGAAATCCTTCAAAGAAGGTGATGTGATATGGAAAGTCATAATGCATCTTAGCCATAAAGATCTGACTTATGGGAAACGAAGCCCCAATTAGGAAGGCCCATTTATTACTAATCAAGTCATTGAAGACAGAATTTTTGATTGGTCGATCCTAAAGGAAAATTCATGACTGATCCATCAATGGGACATAATTGAAAAAATATGTTTCTTCAATATGGGAAGGAGTGGATCAGTTGATTTTTATGAAAAGATGAGAGTAGTCAGTTATCTAAAGAAAAAGTGTTAAAAAGAAAAAATGAATTGATAAAATATTATAAAGAATTATTTCATTAGAAGAAAAGTTCATTACAATCAAATGACTGATTTAAGTCAAGAATCCTGTCTTGGTCCGCCGTTTTAAAATTAGAATCCTATTCTAGGAATGGTGGATCCATATACTAAAGTGAGCTATTTTTAGACCTTTAATGAGTATGGTCATATTAGTCACTAGGAAGACCTCGATCCCCTCGGAGAGTTAGTTATTGAGTCTAGATCACCCAAGCTGAACATAAATAGGGCAGATGGAGATATGTATCTGTTAGTTTTGGAAAGGGAGACTTAAATAAACTAGGTTCCAAAGTGGCCAAAAAATGCACTAGGGTAGACAATTTCTTATAAGTCCGAAATTAAGAATAAGAAACTATCCAACTAGTGGACCCTTCCAAATTGGAAGGCACTGAAAGAGAAGACACATTAGATAAAAAATTCTGAGTTAACTCTCCTTCCACATAAAGCGACCGGGGATTAAATGAATTAAAACAAAGATCCAAATCAAAATGAGTAACTTGATCAGATGAAATAGATCTTCAGATGGTTTCAAGTTGGAGGTTCTTGGGAACTAAAGCAAAGTTGTTTGAAAGACTAAATCAATCGATCAGTTGAGTTTATTATGAACATTCGAAAGAGGGAATAGAAAAGAAGGAAGAAGAGGATTGAAAAGGTAAAAGGATCCTTTTCCCTTTTATAGCCTGTCCAAGGAAGAAGAGGATTGAAAAGGCAAAAATTCATGAAAATTAACAGTAAAAACACATGGTTGAACAGATAACAAGACTAACTCTTCAATTGTCCAAAAGCCTATGGTAAAAAGACTACCAACTCCTCAAATGCAACGCATGAAAACTAAAATGAAGGGTCAGCTTTTAATGAAAACATTTTGAATTCATTTATACCAAATAAAGTATAATGATTAATAAATAATTAATTAACAACAATTGATTTTCCATATTTGGTTATTTCTTCAATTCAAAACTGAACAAAAATATCTTTTTCATGTTTAATTATGTCACAACCCGTTACCTTAGACTAGACTGACACTAGGATCTAGTTGGACTTAATGCCTCCAAGGCCCGTGGTAAGCCTTATATTAGCTAGATCAACTTCCTTGTTCATATGATTGGTCTCAGGCCTAATGTACCATCAATTAGAAAATCTCATTAGGCTCACTAGATCTATGTCAGAATAATAAATAATTTAACTCAGTGATGCACTAGGCCCATATAACCATATTATACTAATAAGGAAATAATATACAATGCTTTAATTATGTAAACTTATTACACTTATCATTGTAATTGCAATAATTAAATGCTTTAAATTTTACACTCATGATTTTAAATACAATGTCTTCTAGTAATTAGTGTCAACTTTTGGCAGATTGATTAAGAAGAATACAGGATGAAGGCGCATCTGCAATTTGAAAAAATATTTGACATGGGCGAGTGTGTGAACTCAGTGAGTGGAGCTAGATAACTCTCTCACCCAACACAGTCACACGATATGAGAAAGCTCATTTATTATTTTTAATTTCTTATGATTATATGTCCAATCATACAATTGCACATAAGAGCAATCATATTCAATAGAACATGACAAGTAATCAAACAATAGCATCTAATCACACATCAGATGATCTAATTCGTTAGAATTACTATTTCTTTCTAAAATCGAGTGATCGAACAAGGACTTAAATCCTCTACCGCTATAGAATTGTAATATCTATATCTGAATCACCAAACAAAGACTCAAACCTCTGCCACTATAGGCTTCTCATCCTATGGTCAAGCAACCTAATAGAGACTTGAACCCCTATGGGTACCAAGCCTCTTCTAACTTGACAGCGAGCTGCTACTATACCTCTCATCTCTATATCTGAGTGACCTGAATGGGCTCAAACACTCATCGGTGCCAGATTTCTCATCTCTAGTGATTCTGCTTCATCCCTAACCATCCAAACACAAAACAAGTCTCTAAATAAAAATGCAAAAAATCTTTATTAATTCAATCAACTTATATTGGATGGAAATTATTTAAATGTATGTCTGTAGCAATAAATATATGTGTATATGTATGGATGCAATATGAATTGAGAAATAGAAATTATCTAATACTACTTATAGTTCATTTGCTTTTAGCTAATCGTTATTCTCTTACTCGATCCTCTATTAATTGTTGGTGAGTCTTTCGAAGCCCTTCATAATATGTAAAAGCAAATAAATAAGACTTTATAGGTATGGAGTTTAGTTTTCATTTTCGATCTTATTATGTTTAGTTTTAATTAATTACTCTAACTTATTATTTAATCTCATTTAAGCCTTTCATTTCGTGTTATCTATTTTAATTATCTTGTCAAAAGTCCAACAACAACTCCTTTAATGATACAATACACTACTCAATAGAGAAATCAATGTTCACTACACAAATTCCAATGTATCCATCAGGCAATCAAACTCATTCATAATCTCCCATCCACCATAATTGTCACATAGCTTGTAGACGCTTAAATTTAGCCCTAAAAGGTTCAGTGATGATATATAATCAAATTCCACTGTATCCATCAGGCAATCAAACTCATTCATAATCTCCCATCCATCATAATTGTCATATACCTTGTAGATGCTTAAATTTTGCCCCAAAAAAGTTCAATGATGATACACCATTTTTCCATAAAATTGGATCGGAGTTCCCGATCACCCTAATTTTTGGACCGATGGTCTGTGGCTGAGATTACCAATGTGTTTAACCATTTTTACTTTTTTAGGCCATCAGGCATTTCGCAATAGAACTGGGCCCGAGAAGCACATGGGCCTGCCCAACACACTTTTCGATGCACCACCTCATTTTGCATGCCACCCGATCCGATCTAGTAAAAGTGGGCTCGACCCGTTGTGGGGCCTGACAGTGGCATTTTTTCCACGTTATCTTAAATGGGGCCACCCCACCCTCAAAGATCTATAAATAGGCATTGGGGGTAGGCTTAATAAAAGGAGAATTTCTGGAAAACTAGGGGAGACTCTTGCATTTTTAAAACTCAACTCAAAATCCTAAGGCAATTAGTGTTAACCTTGGATTCAAGTTGAGATCTAGCTTTTAATCCATCAAAAAACCCCTTGTGATCAATCTGAAATCCTAAAAAACACAAACTTTAATCTTGAAACTTAAATCATTGGATTAAAAACCAAGGAGTTGGGTTCTTTATCCATTTTTCATTCAATCTCTATATGAAACCACCAAAGTTAGCTTTTGAGACCTTTAAGATATCTTCTTGTCTTTTTCTTTTCTTTTTCTATGTTTAAGACACCTTTTCTAGGTCTGGTTGTGAGGAAAACCTAGGATCAACCAAACAGGGGGTTCTGCACCTCTGTGGCTCGAGGCCAGCAAGAGTGGCGTGTGCCATTACGTGTGGCATGCGCCACTTCCTTGTGCCTCACTCCACTAGTGCCCAGATCCCCTATTTTCACCCAAGAAACACGAGAAGCCTTCATGATCAGAGAAAGGGCCTGTACCACAAGCATGAGGTGCACGCCATAGTCCCTTGTGGCGTAAGGCCTTTCAATTCAGAGGCTCTGAATGAATAAAAATCCAATAACTTCTCGATTCAGCAATCTTGTGGCCAAGCTCCGACCTTAAAAGGTTCGTGATGTGTATTAGGTCATATATGGATCAAATAAAAAAATAAAACATGATTGAGAGCAATAATTGATGGATTTGTTTTAGGATGAACATCAAGATCATGAGCTCAAATCTTGTTAAAACCTTTAATTTTTTGTCATTTAATTACTGTCTTTTACTTTATAAGGACTTTATTATATTTGTTCTCTAATATTCATGTCCTTCAATGCATGCCTCTTAGTTTGATGTCTTATGTAATTATTATGCTAACCCCCGGTTATTTATAATGTAATTGTGAACATGCATCATTTCATCATTCCTTGTATGGAATGATGTGTATGATTATTGCAATGATTGATGTTTAATTCAGTAAATAATGTATGCATTGTGTTTGTATGATTTATCTTCTTCTTTATTATGGGTTATTGTATTATTATTGCAAAATGTAAGGGGTCCTTTATGGGATTCCCATTATAGCTTGTTTGTAATGGATAGATTGGGTTCGAAAAATTTGGAGGGTTTGAGAGTAGATTGTACTTTAGGGGATTGGTTTGTATTCTATTCTCCTCACTTCCTCTTCTTTGGATGGTTTATTCCATGTTGTATGGATGAGATTGAATGTGTATTTGACATGTTTTCCAAAAATGCATAAAAGCTTTTACATTTCAATTTTTTAATTAATTGCATTATTAAATTATTGTGAATTAATGGACAACTAGGAGGCCGACTTAGCCGAGGAAAATGGATGCCTAACACCTTCCCATTTCGTACCTAACTATTTATTAGCTAAGTTGCAACAACTAAGCATATCGCATTTTAATTTATAATCAAAGTTTGGTATAATCATTTAATCGCTTAATATACCATTGAATACATAATTTTACTTGTTAAATAGCTCCTAATTTATTGGAATATTAATAATATTTAAATCACAAATAAGTAACTAGGACTTGAGTTGAAAAGCTTAAGTTTTCTTTTTAACTTCGATTAACTAACTTTTATGCCATAAAGCTTTAAATTATTTACTTAAATTCTTGTGCATATTATCGTAGTTAATTAACTTAATATTAAATAATGATCATTAAATAATTATACATTTGAATTTTATTATTTCCGCCTATCCCAACTAACTTTAGTTATCAAGATAATTAATCTAATAATTTGTAATTTGACTAAATTAATTTAACAATACTAATAAGAAAATTGCAAGTAAATTTGAAATTGGAGCATAATGTTCACTGGTTAGGAACTACTTATACTATCATAACTAGCAGTGACAGAGCCAGGAAGCAAAGTCAGCGGGCTAAAAAAATTTCAAGAGTTGAGGGGGTAAAATTGAAAAAGTTACGATTTTAAGAGGTAAAATAAAAAAATTTTAATATTTTATGGGTAAAATCTTAATAAGAAAATTTAGGGGGGGTGGGGACCACCCTAGACCCCCCTAGCTTCATCATTGATAACTAGCATGATGAGGTGTAAATTTTGTCTTCTATTTCCTGCCTGAGTTTCTTTGGAGCTCCGTCGCTGCAGTGGATGAAAAATCAACTACAATAAAAAATACACAGAATTACTCAAAACTTTACAAGGGTTTCAAGTATAGAGTCAATTTGAGGCAAAAACTACCCTTTTCACAAGAATCAATCAGCATAGCTGCCCTTAAGCCACCATCAATATAGTCTTCTCAAAACTTAGCCAAACTTAGAAATTTTCATGGGGAAAAGGTCTAAAAAGGAAAGAGGAATGTTTTAACAAACCATTTTGGCTTAAACTCACTGGAACTGGTGACATCACTGAAGTTGTGTCTCTCTCTTTCAATCTCACATGCAAACAAAATACCAAGATGAGAGGGAAAGAATAGCATGAGAGCATCAAGAAATGGTCGAGAATGACTTAAGGAAAGCCTAACTATCGCGTATTTGTCGTGAATCAACCCAAAATTGGTTGGACATAGAGTTGGGTTGGCATCGTGTGAAGGAAGGAGATAGGAGATGAGAGAATTCTAGATTTTCTCTCTCCAAAATATATTCATAGCTCGATTTAGTTCGACTCTAGTTCGGTTCTTCTAATAAATTAAAATATGATTTTCATTGGTTTCAAGTGGTTTAATCATGGTTTCCCTCTAATTGAAAGTGTTGTACATGATTCTATATTTTATTTTGTTAAAAATTTAATTTTCTCAATAAATTATTTTATTTAAAAATTTCAGTTCTCAATTTAAATGGAAAATCTTTTGAAAATCCAAAACTTGGTTGTTTCAAATTAGGAATTCAAAATTGAATGACTAATTAAAATTATGTTTCCATTTTTATTTTGAATAATTACAAATTTGAATTTATATATTTTGATTCAAAATTAAAAATTCAGTAGCTAATAAACAAATTCAGCTAAACTATTTTTCTAAAATTTTTGGATCGATTCAAATTGGATCAAACCAATAGCTTTAAGCCGATTCATGTGCTTTTTCCTTCTCCCCAGTAGATGCTTAATTTTTGCCCCAACTATGGCTCAATGATGATAAACCACTTTTCATAAAATTTAGGTCTCAGACGTCAAATCAAGCATGATATATGTTCTGATAATCCAAGTTTAAATGTAAGAAGTTACTGGATTCCTTTTTTATGACCAAGTTCTCAGGGTCCCGCATCGAGACTGTGCCCTGCGATATGTGTTTTTTGTCACACCCCGACTCTAATCACCAGAGTAATTGTCTGCTTTGGTGTAGTCCACGGACGCCCTACACCACCGTGTAGTCCCCGCACGCCCTACACCTCACGGTTTTGTCCCGCAGGTGAAATGGGAAACTTCCCAGGAGGTCACCCATCCTGAGATTTCTATTAAGCGAGCATGCTTAACCCTGGAGTTCTTCCAACTCTCCAGCCATTCCACCAAAAGGCGCCTCTCATGATTAGTTTCCCCCTTTTCGATATATGATTCCATTCATTCCTGTGTCCCGCATTCCACTACCCTAGTTAGCCTGTCATCCTAGGATCGCTTTGCCGGGTCGGGATGTAACAGGCCCACCAGCTTCCGCGTGGTTCGTCCTCGAACCATACATCTACTGGAGGGGGTCTGGCTCTGATACCAACTGTGACGCCCCGACTCTAATCACCAGAGGAATCGTCCGCTTTGGTGTAGTCCACGGACGCCCTACACCACCGTGTAGTCCCCGCACGCCCTACACCTCACGGTTTTGTCTCGCAAGTGAAATGGAAAACTTCCCAGGAGGTCACCCATCCTGAGATTTCTATTAAGCGAGCACGCTTAACCTTGAAGTTCTTCCAACTCTCCAGCCATTCCACCAAAAGGTGCCTCTCACGATTAGTTTCCCCCTTTTCGATATATGATTCGATTCATTCCTGTGTCCCATATTCCACTACCCTAGCTAGCCTGCCATCCTAGGATCGCTTTGCCGGGTCGGGATGTCACATTTTTCCATTACGCGTCTTGTCATGTTGCCTCGTTTTGCATGTAAAGTGGATTGGATTTTCTTAAGTGGGCCCCGCTAATCCATGAGGCCATTAGTGGTTTTTTCCACCTAGGTCCTATGATTAGGGTTTTCATTTCTCATTTCTCCTATATATAGAAACTATTTTGGAGAGAGAAAAGGGAGATAGGGACTTTTGGAACAATTTGTAATACTTTGATACTTTCTAATCTTTTCCACTTTTGATGTTTTTAAACTGTCTTTTTCCATAATTCCTGGCTTTTTTCTTTCATTGGCTTGTTTATGCAATTAATTAACTATTGGTGAACCTGTAACGGCCCAGCCCATGTGTGATATTGTCCGCTTTGGGCCACACAGGCCCGCACGGTTTTGTTCTTGGGGGAAATGGGAAACTTCCCAGGAGGTCACCCATCCTAGGATATCCGTTAAACGAGCACGCTTAACCCTGGAGTTCTTCCAACTCTCCAGCCATTTCACCACCAAAAGGCCTCACACATGTTTTAAACCGCCCACCTTAAGTACATCACTTCCCTCTCGCACTTAACCGATGTGGGATTCGCCTAAGGTGAGTGCACTGTGAATGCACTGTCACTACAGCCACCGCTCACAGCCACCGCTCACCCCCCTTAGGGACTCAGCATCCTCGCTGAGGTTTGCCCCACCACCGGCCAGAGGAGCGAGGCTTCGGCTCTGATACTAAAAATGTAACACCCACCGGCCAATCACAGAGAACCAGACGGCGGATGCCACAATCGGTGCCGGAGCACCGTCTTATGTCACTTATTAAAGCTAGATCACAAATTAGAAGTGGTTAAATTTTCATAAGGAGGCAAGTAATTCACATTTTCTTTTATTTTTAAAAATAAAAGAAAATGTGAATTACTTGCCTCCTTATGAAAATTTAACCACTTCTAATTTGCGATCTAGCTTTAATAAGTGACATAAGACGGTGCTCCGGCACCGATTGTGGCATCCGCCGTCTGGTTCTCTGTGATTGGCCGGTGGGTGTTACAGAACCTATTTTCCAAATTGAAATTCTTATGTAGCCTTTTTACATTAGATTTGAAACAAAGGAGAAAAAAATTATCTCATTTTCAAACAAGACGGCGTACACCCCACGTGTATGGTGTGCTTTGTTCCCTTATAAACCCCTCACAGCCCTTCTCAATGGCTGTGTCATTTCTCAATGGCGTGCACCATTTTGTGACAACTGGTAACAACTGACCATTGTGTACTTTCTTACACTTATAAAAGCCACTTAAAGCTTTATTTCGCCGCTTTTATATTTTTTTTAGCTCAAAAACCTCGAAATTCACCAAATTTATGCCCAAATAGCTGCTTTTCTACTGTTTGCCCATTAATTTGATTCTTTATTCTACTTTTAAAGCTCTATTTGCCGCTTTTCTTATAAAGATTAGCTATTTCCTAAACATCTGATTATAGCCTAGTCTTTTGCAATGCTAGTAAACCATTATGATAGCTTGGATAACATCTTTTGCCTTAACAACTTCAAGATTTGCTCATTGTACGAGGCATTCAGTATCATTATGGGCGAAAGATCAATTATTGATGAGATTCCAATAGTGCTTCGACTGGATATTGATCTTACTTTATAGATCATTGCTTTAATTGGGATTCCTTTGGCTGATATCATGTTATACGAGCCAGTGTAGATGTTTTGCCATTATTGCCCTTATTTGAGACAGCACAGAGTTTAGATCGTTCCAGGCCTCTCTAAGCACCATGTGTTTGTTCTGCATGATGAGTAGGTATCTCTTATTGAGTGGAATCAATAGTTTTGGCAGTATTCGGCTCTTGCCAATCGTGGATCAGATGCAGAGCGATTGCACTCCATTTTCAATTATTCTTACCGAGACTTTAACTTGGTCGGGGAGTCATTTCGAGATCCCGACACCGGCCTTTACTTGATAGGGAGCCTACTCATTCTTCAGGTAAAATACCTTATGTGAATAGTTAGATTTTCTTATTCTTAAATTTTTGCCTAAGTTGCCCTTTCGAGTTTTCAACTTAGCGAGCTTTTCTATTTTTATTTCTTTCATTTCTTTTCTAATTTATTGTTGGTGCTCTAATTTTTGTGTAGGCCATCCTTTCAAATTTTCAACTTTGTGAGCTTTACTTTTCTCATTTTTTTTTTTACTAACTAGTGTCACGTTAAGAGCTCTGGGCTGTAGAGAAGCTTAAGGTAGTGGGACTTCCAGAAGATTGTTTGATCTCATCTTATCGGCCATAACATTTTGCTCGGCGTTGCAGATCTATCTTTGAAGACTTTATAGAGGGCTGGACCATTATTTTAAAGAGTATTATTATAGTAGACATTAGATGGACTAGTCTTTGGTGGCGCCTGCAACATGTCAGTTCTTTTTCATATATGCTTTGCATGCCCTTGTGTGGAATGACTACTTTTTTAGCTTATTAACCTAGCTAAATGGTGAGACATTATGAACTCCACAAGGCTGTTTTTGACTACACTTGCTTTAGCAAAGGCCTAGTCACTCAGAGATTCTTATCCCATTTCATTCTATTTTGCCTAACTGTACCACTATTCCTTTTTATGTCAGATTTGCAAATTCTAACATTGATATCAGACCAGATGTGAGTTCCATAGACATACTGACTAGCCACTATCTGATGAGTCGTGATGAACAGTCGTCTATTTTTGTAATTTTATTATTTTATACTTTTATTGCATGTACTAATCATCAAATCAACAGTACTTTATCATGTTATGACGCAAAAAGATGTAATGCACAATATTTTGCTTTAACGTTAATAAGAACACATAAAGCAAATCTATTAATTGGGTGTCTCCATTGACACTTTATTACAAACATAAAAATTTCTTCAACCTGCCAAGGTATATGGGCACCATGTACTCATTGGCTTCTAGGTCTAATAGCTTCATTGTACCTATGGAAAATATCTTGTTGACCATGAATAGGCATTTCCAATTACGCTTGAATTTTCTCCTAGGGTCGAGCATATTTGGCCTTATAAGTTTTAGGACCAGATCTCTTACTCTGAGGATTTTAGGATCCACCCTTTTGTTGAAGTACTTTGCTTTCTTTTCTTGTACAATTAATATATGAACCTTGCTTTTAGTCTTTACACATTCAAGAGTGTTAACTCTTGATAAAGTCTTTCTATTCATTAGCATTCTGAAATCTTAAATTCCATCAGTATTCGCAAGGATTGTACTTCTATCTTAGTTGGCGCAAGACTAATTAAGTTATGTTTCCTTAAGTCTTAAATCCCTCTTCTTCTATTCCTTCACAAATCTGGCTTGTGAGTACATGATAATTAAAGGCTAAAATCAATGAATATAACTGTATGGTTTTAATTCTCAGTCTGATTATGGAACTAAAGGATAATGCAAAAATATTTTAGGATTTATTCCTAGATTGCGAACTAAATTAACAAAAAAAAATCCTTTCTCATTTCTCATCATCTTTTTATTATTTTTAAGATAATTTATTATCATTGCCATTGATCTTGGGATAATTAATTATTATTTTTATTTGTATTGATAAACGTATGATCTGTTGGGTTTCAATATGAATAATACGCAGCAAAATAATATAATTAAAACGAATTAATTATACCAACAGGGATCCGTGTAAACGATTAAAGCAATAAAAATTATTTAGAGGAATACCTCTTTTGCAGATTCTTTGAACTTCGATCTATGTGACTAGATTATCGCAAACCACAAGTCGTCCAAGTGTCCGGCCTCTAGTAGTATCCAGACGAATAGACAATCGAAAAAACTATAAAACTATTTTAAGGGTTAAGAGATTAGAGTATATAATGGTGCTAGTTATCGTAGGCTCTATGTTTAGTTTTGTGGCTGTGAGCAACCATTAGAGTATATAATGGTACAGTTTAGACTGTATCTTAAACCTTATATGTGAAAATCCTAGGTCATAAATAAATTAATTATAATTATTATTTAAACCTTTTAAATAAATAAATTATAACTAAAATATATATTTGTCTATTTATTTATTTAAAAAATATAAATAAATAAATCATAATACATATAATAATAGGATTTTCAATTGAATCAATTATATTTATTTATTTATTTATTTAACTATTTAAATTAATAAATCATAATTAAAATATTAGATTTATTTAATCTAAAATTTATCTTAATAAATTTTAGACATAAATCAACTAAGTCAATCCTTAATAATTTAGGTTAAATTGTAATTAAACGTAAATTACAATTTTGCCCTTAATATCAAAAATTAATTTGTAATCAAGTCATACTTGATTCAATTTCTTGTTTTTACTTTCTTATATCCATTTTTATGTGTGTGACCTTTTAGGTTCCAAATATGTTGGCAACAAATATAAATTTAATTAATTAATTAATATTTGAAGGTCAAGTACATTGTGTAGCAACATGTCAAGATTACCCAAATATTTGAAAAGTCAAAGTGTTTTAATTTAACCTTTCAGTGCATGATTTATCAGTATAATTAATATCCCTTCATAATTAATGTTCTGATTTAATAATTAGGCATGGTGTATGTCTGCTTTACTAAATCATGTTAATTCTCTTGATCTTAACCATTCATTGTAACATCCTAGTGCGTTGAGTTGAGTCATTTCATAGAGGAAGGGTGAGTTGGGTTGAACCAAACCCGGTTGGGGTAGCATGAGATGATAAGTGGACTTATTTGCATGAAAAAGTTTAGGCCTTGTTTGCAGCCAAACATACAGTGTGGGTATTAAGTTGTGTCTTTGTACACTTGAGGTACCAAGTAGATATGTTACACAGCCAAGTCATTGCTTCTAGAGACTACCCGTTCTTATCAGCTCACTTTCCCATTTTCATATTCTCTTATTACTTTCCCTCCCGTTTCCTTGCAAGTTTCATGCACGTTAAGCACTAAGTCACCTCCAAGTAAGTAGAATTCCTTGAAGTGTGATGTTATTTTCTATTTAATTTAGTTGTAGTGGAGATGAGTTATGAGAATTCTTGTGTATAGGAGAAGAAAGTTCCAAAGTTGCAGAAAAGAGAAGCTAAAACAGAGGTCAAGCCTTTTGACGTCAAGGTTTGATATCTCATGCTGTCTACTATTTTCTTTGCATGTAAATTGTGTGGTGGGCTGCCAATGAGATGATATGTTGCTTGTTGTTGGGTGGAAGTACTGGAAATGATGTGAAAACAGGGGATGAATATATGAAGCGGAAACAGAATTTGCTGGAAATGTTACCAGCAACTTCATCTTGATTTTGAACCCATATAATGATGGAATTAGGAATTGTCATAGAAGAGTTATTTGTTCCTTTCTGTGTTAGCTTTACATGGGCTTTTGAATCATTCAATTTGGAGTTAGCTATTGAGAGTTATGGCCAAAAGAACACAGACTGCACAGAATCACGTCGCGCGCTCGCGCATACTGGAAAGCAAGTCGCGCTCGCGATTTCCTATTGCGCGCTCGCGACTTGAGTCAGGTAGCTCTCTGACTCTCAATTGCACAACTCGCGCTCGCGAGGATCACATGCGCGGTCGCGACTTTGGCCAGAAGCTCTCTGACTCTCAGTGTGCGCATCTCGCACTCGCGAATCACACAAGCGCGCTCGTGACTTCATCTCGCGCTCGCGACTTGTGCTGCGCGGTCGCGACTTCAGCCAGAAACACACTGACTCTCAGGATGCACAAGTCGCGCTCGCGACTTTCACATACGCGGTCGCGACTTGTGCTGTGACACTCTTTTGCCTTTCATTTGCTATGTAATCACATTCCTTTGCTCAACATGCATGCATCCAATCATTTTACAACAAAAATACAACATAAGAACATGGATTAAAACAACATGTAAGCATTTATATGGTGTGAAATCAAATCAATATGATGAACGATGACGTTGTGAAACCATTTATGTGCTATTGTGTTACATTGTTGACATGCTAATCTTAAGCTCCATTGAGGTTAGGTAGAAACCATGTAGATAAGGCTATGTCGCAACATAGAATAGCAGATCTGCGCCCCATACAGTTTGGAACTCCGGCTACAGGCCGTTGAGTGGATATGATGAAACCGTGCGGTGCGAATCCGGTTAGGGGCACCAAAACGGGCAATATTGGCATAGGCGAATCCGGTTCGGGGCCTATAGCATACAGTTTCATCCAGTTTCATACAGTTTATCTTATCACTTCGGTTTCACTATAACCTTATGGAGCCATTCAGATATCTTGACATAACATTTCATGAATTATACAGGATTATAAACAGTACAAAAGATAATCAAGATATCATGAAAGTATCATAATGTGTGAGCTTATATGTGCCATATATGTTTCCATGGTTCTTTCTATATATGTATGTGTTTAATTGTTTCTTTATTGTTGAGATATCCACTGAGCATTATTTGCTCAGCGAGTTACCTGTTTAACTCGCAGGTTTTGAGACTGGTCCATAGAGAGTCCGCGTACAACTGCTGCAGTTCATCTGTAGAAGACTCGGTCTTCAGGGTAGAAACTCATTTTGTTTTTCTTTTTATGGCATGTACAGGGCACACAGTTGGGCCCATTTCATTTTGTAAACTTGTATCATGTTTTGTAAATTACATTATTTTTGGAAACAGTACCAGCATGTTATTATATTCAATATACAGTATGTTTTCAGCATGTCAGACCATACAGTCAACCAGTTTGTAGCATCTCGACTCGGTGCATTCGGGTTTACGGGTGGACCGGGAAGGGGTGTTACAAATTTAGGTATCAGAGCCCTAGGTTTAATTTCCCCGGGCTTGAATGCATAAGTCAGTATATGTACATGCCATGACTACCCTGATGAACTAAGCAGTTGTTATTATTTTAGGAGGATGTCTCAGGAAGGTGAAAGTGAGTCACACGCCTCCAGAGCAGTGGAGGGTGAGGCTCCAGCAGCACCAGGTCAAGCTAGAACAGTGGAGGGTGAGGCTTCAAGAGCACTAGGTCAAGAGGTGCTGTTAAAGCAACTTGCAGACACTTTTAGACAAATTGCAGGAGTGATGCCTCAAGCAACCGTAATAGTAGAAAGAGAGAGAAAGCCCCCACTGGAGAAGCTTAGAAAATATGGTGCAAAGGAATTTAAAGCTAGTAAAGATGATAGCCCAGAGCTTGCTGAGTATTGGTTAGATGGGACATCGAGAGTCCTAGAACAATTGCAGTGTACAGCAGAAGACAAGTTGGTTTGTGCCACTTCATTGCTGATAGAGGAGGCATATACATGGTGGACCACTGTGCAACAGAGAGTAACAGCAGATCAGCGTACTTGGCAATTCTTCTTGGATGAATTCAAGAAGAAATTCATTACAGAGGCTTACCTAGATGCGAGAAGAAAGGAATTCTTATACCTGCGACAGAACAGAATGTCCGTAGCCGAATATGAAAGAGAATTCACTAGACTTAGCAGGTATGGTAAGCAGATAGTGTCTACAGAGGCCGAGAGGTGTAAGAAATTTCAAGAAGGCTTGAATGATGAGATTCAGATGGGAGTGGTAGCTTCCA
The DNA here is from genome assembly GCF_041381405.1 of Jatropha curcas. Taxonomy (NCBI): domain Eukaryota; kingdom Viridiplantae; phylum Streptophyta; class Magnoliopsida; order Malpighiales; family Euphorbiaceae; genus Jatropha; species Jatropha curcas. Next base: position 14,887,096 of record NC_143160.1, read on the forward strand.
GATTCAGAGAATTCTCAGCCTTGGTAGAGGCAGCTCAAGAGATAGAGCGAATACAGGCCAATCAGCGTTCTAGACGCCAGCGGTCTCAGCAGAGAAGAGACCAGACTTAGAGTGCACCGAGTACCTATCAGCCGGAAAGCAAGAGATTCAGAGGTGCTAGTAGTTCAGCTGGTTCTAGACCTTCTTTTAACCAAGGCATAGCTAGGGGTGTTCATGCACCAGCAGCATCAGTTGTGGCTAGTTCTGCCGGTGGTATTCGAGGTTCAGGCAGAGGAACTGGTAGAGGCACCGGTAGAGGTGCAGAGTCCGCCGGTTATCCGTATCCACCTTGTGAGCATTGTGGTAGACGACATGGTGGAGATTGTTGGTTGGTGACCGGTAAATGTTGGACATGCGGAGCATTAGACCATCAGAAGAAAGACTGTCCGAAGAAGGCAAGAGTTCCTACCCAGTTCATAGCAGGTAGAGGTAGAGGTGAGCCTTCCGGAGTGCAGAGACAGCAATCAGAGACTGTGGACAGACCCGATACTAGGGGTCCAGCCAGGGTTTATGCCATGCGAGCCAGAGAAGATGAGGAAGCTCCAGATGTTATAGTTGGTGAGTTTTCTTTATTTGAGCATGTAGTTTATGCTTTGATTGATCCTGGCTCATCTCATTCATACATTAGTGTACCTAAACCTTGGGTTAAAGGGTTAGCGGTTGCACATGTGGGTCAGGGTATGTTGGTTACCAATCCATTAGGAGATGTAGTAACAATTCATACAGTGATCAAAGACTGTCCAATTGTTATTCATGGAAAGGAATTTCCAGGAGATCTTATGGAGTTGCCATTTAGAGAATTTGATGTTATTTTGGGTATGGATTGGCTATCTAGACATAATGCTCTAGTTGATTGTGCAAAGAAAAGGGTGACGTTATCTACACCAGCAGGGGAAGAGATTACAGTAGTCGGGAAGCGGCGAGAGTTTTTGAGTAATGTGATATCAGCCATGGCAGCAAAGAGATTAATTCAGAAGGGTTGTGAGGCATACTTGGTATGTGCGTTACAAATAGAGAAAGAAAAGTTGAAAGTGGAAGACATACCAACAGTGTGTGATTATCCAGATGTATTTCCAGATGAGTTACCAGGGTTACCACCAAGGAGGGAAGTGGAGTTTACTATAGATGTCTATCCTGGAGCAGCACCAGTATCTATTGCACCTTACAGAATGGCACCAGCAGAGTTAAAAGAGTTAAAGATTCAGCTGCAGGAGTTATTAGACAAAGGCTTTATCAGACCCAGTGTATCACCTTGGGGAGCACCGGTATTATTTGTTAAGAAGAAAGATGGATCATTCAGATTGTGCATTGATTACAGACAGCTGAATAAACTGACGATCAAGAATAAGTATCCATTGCCTCGAATCGACGATTTGTTTGATCAGTTAAAAGGTGCAGGTATGTTTTCTAAGATCGACCTCCGATCAGGATACCACCAGTTGCGGATAAAGGAAGAAGATATCTCCAAGACTGCATTCAGGACCCGATATGGTCACTTTGAATTTTTAGTAATGCCATTCGGTCTCACAAATGCACCAGCGGTTTTCATGGATCTTATGAACCGTATGTTTCATTCATACCTGGATCAGTTTGTGGTGGTGTTTATAGATGACATTTTGGTCTACTCCAGAGACAGGGCAGAACATGATAAGCATTTACGGATTGTACTTCAGACATTGAGAGATAAACAGCTGTATGCTAAGCTCAGTAAGTGTGAGTTTTGGCTAGAAGAAGTTTCTTTCTTAGGACATGTGGTGTCATCAGAGGGTATCAGAGTGGATCCTAAGAAGATTGAGGCTATTGTTGATTGGAGACCACCCAGGAATGTTACAGAAGTTTGAAGTTTTCTGGGTTTAGCCGGTTATTACAGAAGGTTCGTAAAGGGATTCTCCATCATTGCATCACCTTTAACAAGATTATTGAAGAAAGAGGTTGTATTCCATTGGGATAATAGATGTCAGCAGAGTTTTGACACTTTGAAGAGAACGTTGACTGAAGCACCAGTGTTAACTCAGCCAGTGTCAGGTAAAGACTTTGAGATTTACAGTGATGCCTCTCATACTGGGTTAGGATGTGTGCTCATGCAAGATAAGAAAGTGGTCGCCTATGTCTCCAGACAATTGAAACCACATGAGTTGAATTATCCAACCCATGATTTAGAACTAGCAGCCATTGTTCTAGCATTTAAAGTATGGCGGCATTATCTGTATGGTGAAAAGTGTTACATTTACACAGATCATCAGAGTTTAAAGTACTTACCAACACAGAAGGACTTGAATTCAAGACAACGGAAGTGGATGCAAATTCTGGCTAATTACGATTATGTCATTAATTACCATCCGGGCAAGGCTAATGTAGTAGCTGATGCCCTTAGCCGGAAATCCTTGTATGCTTTGACTTAATGAGAATTAGTATGGAGTTACAACAGCAAGGAGCTATTCTCGCACAGATGCAAGTCCAGCCATCTTGGATTCAGGAAGTTGCAGAAGCACAAAAGAAAGATGCACAAATAGCACTATGGGTTAAACAAGTCCAGGCAGATCATGGTGGGAAATTTAGATTGGATAGCAATGGAGTTTTGTTTTATGCAGATAGAATTGTTGTACCACAGACAGGGGAGGTCAGACAAAAGATTCTGCATGAAGCTCATAACGGTCTATATACAATGCATCCAGGTAGTACCAAGATGTATCAAGATTTGAAGACAGGCTATTGGTGGCCGGGCATGAAGAGAGACATCGGAGATGTTGTAACAAGATGTTTAACATGTCAACAAGTAAAAGCAGAACATCAACTGCCATCCGGGTTACTTCATCCAATAACAGTGCCAACATGGAAATGGGATCAGATCACGATGGACTTTGTTACTGGCTTACCTCAGACACAGCGGAAGCATGATGCAGTATGGGTAATTGTGGACAGATTAACCAAGTCTGCTCATTTCCTACCAGTCAAGACGGACTATTCTCTGGACAAGTTAGCAGAAATTTATGTTAGTGAGATAGTTTGACTACATGGAGTTCCATCATCCATTATCTCTGATCGTGATCCAAGGTTTACATCGAAGTTCTGGGGTAAACTTCAAGAGGCATTAGGAACGAAACTGCATTTCAGCACTGCATTTCATCCGCAGACAGATGGGCAATCAGAGAGAGTGATTCAAATCCTGGAAGACATGTTGAGATCATGTGTTATTGAATTTGAAGGCAGTTGGGACAAATATGTATCTCTCATGGAGTTTGCCTACAACAACAGCTATCAAGCGAGCATCAAGATGGCACCCTATGAAGCATTGTATGGTAGAAGATGCAGAACACCTGTATGTTGGACAGAACTTAGTGAGAAGAAGATTTTGGGTCCAGATTTGGTGAGAGACACAGAAGAGAAAGTAGAAATCATCAAAAGACGGCTGAAGGAAGCAAGTGATCGACAGAAATCCTATGCGGATTTAAAGAGAAAAGACATTGAGTATTCAGTTGGGGATAAAGTATTTTTGAAGGTTTCACCATGGAAGAAGATCCTACGGTTTGGACAAAAGGGTAAGCTAAGTCCTAGGTTCATTGGTCCATACGAGATTGTTGAACGCATAGGACCATTAGCCTATCGCCTAGCATTACCTCCAACCTTAGATCGAATCCATAATGTATTTCATGTATCCATGTTGAGAAGATACAGATCAGACCCCTCACATGTGTTATCAGCGGAAGAGATTGATATTCAGCCAGATCTCACTTATGAAGAAGAACCAGTTCAGATCCTAGCCAGAGAAACTAAAGAATAGCGGAACAAGAAAATAGCATTGGTGAAAGTTCTTTGGAGGAATCATAAGACAGAAGAAGCAACTTGGGAATCAGAAGAAACCATGCGACAGCAATATCCGCATTTGTTTACAACAGGTAAACTTCGGGACGAAGTTTTTATTTAGGAGGGGAGAATTGTAACATCCTAGTGCGTTGAGTTGAGTCATTTCATAGAGGAAGGGTGAGTTGGGTTGAACCAAACCCGGTTGGGGTAGCATGAGATGATAAGTGGACTTATTTGCATGAAAAAGTTTAGGCCTTGTTTGCAGCCAAACATACAGTTTGGGTATTAAGTTGTGTCTTTGTACACTTGAGGTACCAAGTAGATATGTTACACAGCCAAGTCATTGCTTCTAGAGACTACCCGTTCTTATCAGCTCACTTTCCCATTTTCATATTCTCTTCTTACTTTCCCTCCCGTTTCCTTGCAAGTTTCATGCACGTTAAGCACTAAGTCACCTCCAAGTAAGTAGAATTCCTTGAAGTGTGATGTTATTTTCTATTTAATTTAGTTGTAGTGGAGATGAGTTATGAGAATTCTTGTGTATAGGAGAAGAAAGTTCCAAAGTTGCAGAAAAGAGAAGCTAAAACAGAGGTCAAGCCTTTTGACGTCAAGGTTTGATATCTCATGCTGTCTACTATTTTCTTTGCATGTAAATTGTGTGGTGGGTTGCCAATGAGATGATATGTTGCTTGTTGTTGGGTGGAAGTACTGGAAATGATGTGAAAACAGGGGATGAATATATGAAGCGGAAACAGAGTTTGCTGGAAATGTTACCAGCAAATTCATCTTGATTTTGAACCCATATAATGATGGAATTAGGAATTGTCATAGAAGAGTTATTTGTTCCTTTCTGTGTTAGCTTTACATGGGCTTTTGAATCATTCAATTTGGAGTTAGCTATTGAGAGTTATGGCCAAAAGAACACAGACTGCACAGAATCACGTCGCGCGCTCGCGCATACTGGAAAGCAAGTCGCGCTCGCGATTTCCTATTGCACGCTCGCGACTTGAGTCAGGTAGCTCTCTGACTCTCAATTGCACAACTCGCGCTCGCGAATCACATAAGCGCGCTCGCGACTTCATCTCGCGCTCGCGACTTGTGCTGCGCGGTCGCGACTTCAGCCAGAAACACACTGACTCTCAGGATGCACAAGTCGCGCTCGCGACTTTCACATACGCGGTCGCGACTTGTGCTGTGACACTCTTTTGCCTTTCATTTGCTATGTAATCACATTCCTTTGCTCAACATGCATGCATCCAATCATTTTACAACAAAAATACAACATAAGAACATGGATTAAAACAACATGTAAGCATTTATATGGTGTGAAATCAAATCAATATGATGAACGATGACGTTGTGAAACCATTTATGTGCTATTGTGTTACATTGTTGACATGCTAATCTTAAGCTCCATTGAGGTTAGGTAGAAACCATGTAGATAAGGCTATGTCGCGACATAGAATAGCAGATCTGCGCCCCATACAGTTTGGAACTCCGGCTACAGGCCGTTGAGTGGATATGATGAAACCGTGCGGTGCGAATCCGGTTAGGGGCACCAAAACGGGCAATATTGGCATAGACGAATCCGGTTCGGGGCCTATAGCATACAGTTTCATCCAGTTTCATACAGTTTATCTTATCACTTCGGTTTCACTATAACCTTATGGAGCCATTCAGATATCTTGACATAACATTTCATGAATTATACAGGATTATAAACAGTACAAAAGATAATCAAGATATCATGAAAGTATCATAATGTGTGAGCTTATATGTGCCATATATGTTTCCATGGTTCTTTCTATATATGTATGTGTTTAATTGTTTCTTTATTGTTGAGATATCCACTGAGCATTATTTGCTCAGCGAGTTACCTGTTTAACTCGCAGGTTTTGAGACTGGTCCATAGAGAGTCCGCGTACAACTGCTGCAGTTCATCTGTAGAAGACTCGGTCTTCAGGGTAGAAACTCATTTTGTTTTTCTTTTTATGGCATGTACAGGGCACACAGTTGGGCCCATTTCATTTTGTAAACTTGTATCATGTTTTGTAAATTACATTATTTTTGGAAACAGTACCAGCATGTTATTATATTCAATATACAGTATGTTTTCAGCATGTCAGACCATACAGTCAACCAGTTTGTAGCATCTCGACTCGGTGCATTCGGGTTTACGGGTGGACCGGGAAGGGGTGTTACATTCATCATTTGAATAAAATTTCAAATCTAATTTGCTAATTTCATTCTACATTGCGCAAGGATTTCTTAATCAATACTAGCAGAGAACAATTAGAACATTTTCTCTAACTTACCTAGGGTGATGAATCCTCTCTTAGTTACACAAGTATCTCTATACAGTTCCTACTATGTCCAATTAATTATTGCTTATTATTCATGAATGAATAATGTGAACAAAGAATCAAAACATAGTCATCCCCATACATGATAGCTTAGTAATTTCAAGTCAAAGGATCACTTACATAATCATCACTCGAGTATTCCATAGACACAGGTAACTCTCCATATGATTCTCATTCAGGTCAATTTAGTGGACTTGTTTAAATAACAAGCACCTACATATTAGTTCTAGATATCACATATATCTCAGCCTAGGAGAATAGCTGCTTCCCTAAGGAAAGAACATAATATGTAGTAGTCTCAACAGCTCTAATCATTGTCCACTAATGAGGAGAGCATTGACCAGGAACATTTAGAGACATAATATAAAACTCATAATTATAACCACATTATAATTTATTTTGCAAACCAGTATTCTCTTATGGACTTTATCTTTTACGAAGATTCAAATAATATAATATAAAAGATATATAAATGTCTTTTATTAATAATAAAATATTTATTACATGAAATATTATATCCAAAATATGACCAATCAAATTGGCTCTCCTTACTTATTTAAATACTTAAGGATAGTTTTAACAGCAGTCTTGTGACTTTCATCCAGATTAGTTTGATGTACAGGTAGGTATCCTCTTTTGGATTCATCCATTCTAAACTGTTTTAGCACTTTATCAACATATCTGGATTCAGATAATCCTAGTAGCCTATCGAATCTATCCTTATAGATTTTAATACCAAGTATATAAGTCGCTTCTTAAATGGAGAAGTTCTTGGATTACCAAACTTTTATAGTAGTAGAATGTAATTTCCTATTATTAATATGTTATTAACATACAAAATACGAAATATCATTCTGCTCCCACTGACCTTCTTATATACATAAAGATCATCCACATTTTTTAATATAATCAAACTACTTTGATTATTTGATTAAAACAAATGTTTGTATTCTGCAAAGGCTTGCTTAAGTCTACCAATGGACTTTTGTACATACTATATTAGGAAATTCTTTTGATTCAAAAATCATTAGATTTGCTATTTAAGAATGTAGTTCTGACATCAATATGACAAATTTCATAATCACAATATGTTGCAATTGCAACTAATATATCAAACATTTCTCCTTTATATTTATTAGGTTGGAGTCTCCACAAGAAGGTCCAACCTTTGTAGGAGTACAGCTCATCCAAACAGATTTACGCGGCGGTTCTTTAACCAATGTATTTTGACTGCTCATCTAATGTAACAATCTTTTATTCTAGTTCCATCTTTAATGTATGTTTGAGGTTCTTGAACTTTTCAAGTTCTACCTGACTCCCACTGCTTCCTTTAAGGATAAATTCCTCTTTTAGAAAGGTAGCATGTTTTGAGATAAATATTTTTCTCTCAAAAGGATGATAGAAATAATATCCAATAATTTCTATTGGATATCCCACAAACTTACATTTATCTGATTTAGCTCATAGCTTATCAGATCTCAAACACTTCACATAAGCATGTTGGCCCACATCTTATATGAAAGCTTATCAACAGATTTGGATGGAACCCTATTTAGAAAGTATATCGCATTATTAAGGTATATTCTCAAAAGGATGAAAATAATTCTGCAAGACTAATCATGGATCATACTATATCTAATAAGGTACGATTCACGTTTTCTAATAGATAATCTCAAAACACAAAACTCAAGTATTTTCCACCTCGATCAGATCAAAGTTGTTAATACTTTTACTTAGTTTCTCAACTTCATTTCTGAATTCCTTGAACTTTTCAACAATTCAGACTTGTGTTTCATTATATATACACACAACCGTATTTAGTATAGTCATCAGTAAATATAATGAAACATTCACATCTACCTATGGCCTACGCAGTTATTGGTCCACATCCATCTAAATGTATTAGGTCCAACAATTCTTTTGACTTTTCACCTTTTCATGTAAAGGGTGTTTTAGTTGTTTTACCCATTAAACATGATTCACAAGTTTCATATGATTCATAATCAAAAAGGTTTAAAGTAACCTTCTTTATGCAACTCAGTGATTCTTGTTTCTCTAATGTAAACAAGTCTATAAAGCCCAAGATAAGATAAGTTTTATTATCTATTTTGAGGTTTCTTGTTATTTATGTTGATGAGGAGTCTGTCAATAGAAACATTATAGAAATCATCTATATTAATTTCAGTTCAATAAAAAATATTATTATTATAAAAAGAACAACCGTTGTTCTCAATAACAAAATTTGAATCCATTATTCAAAACTTAATATGAAAGTGAACTAATGTTTCTACTAAGTACTGAAATAAAATAACAATTATTTAATTCTAATACTAAGTCAAAATACGTTCCCACAGCTAATGTAGCAACCTTTGCTCCATAGGTTACACGTAGGTCATCTTTCCTCAATTTTCTATTTTTCTTTAGTTCCTACACATTATTAATATGACAATCATATTAGATATCTAATACCCAAGAACTAAAAATAGAAGGATTAATTTCAATCATAAACATACCTAAAGCAGAAGCTTCTGTAAGCTTCTTTGCTTTCATAGTCACAAGATATTCCCTCCTCCAGTGGCCATCTTTGCCATAGTGGTGTGAATACTCAAATTTTGAGGCTCAAAAAGCCTGTTGGTTGACTTTGCTACAGTAAATTTGACTGTGCTACAATGAATTTGCTCAAAAAGCCTGTTGGTTAACTTTGACTCACAAGGCTCAAAGAGCCAATTTTCCCGGACTGCAAACAGTCCGGCCGGACCGGAGGCCATTTCGGAAGTTCACCGGAAATATGTCAATATGGTACTTGAAACGTCCGGAATTTTACGAGGATCGTGGAACAGGTCCCGGAATATTTTTCGGAAGTCCGAAACTCCCAAAAAGGCTCCCGAAGCGAGGCACGGTGGCCACACCGGCCACGGCGGCGCCAGCCCACGCCAAGCGCGGGCGGGGCCTGGCGCCCAGCGCGGGCGGGGCCTAGCGCCCAGCGCGGGCGAGGCCTCTCGCCCCGCGCGGGCGAGGCCTCCCGCGCCGCGCGCGGGCGAGGCCTCTCGCCCCGCGCGGGCGAGGCCTCCCGCGCCGCGCGCGGGCGAGGCCTCTCGCCCCGCGCGGGCGAGGCCCCTGGCGCCGCGCGCGGGCGAGGCCTCTCGCCCTGCGCGGGCGAGGCCTGTCGCCCCACCGACAGGGCGGTAGGTACCGCCGAGCCTGGCGGCAGCTACCGCCCAGATTTTTGAGCGGTGGCTACCGCCATGCCTGGCGGCAGCTACCGCCCGGGACCCGAAAATGGCCTATAAATAGGCCATTTTCAGGCTGTTTTTGGCACACCTTGTCCGTTTTGACGGACGAATCCTTCTCCCTCTCACGCTCCTTGCATTTTCTTTACCGCTTTTTGCATTTAATTTAATTTTTTATTGCATTTTTATTGTGATATTTGGACATTAAAATTAAACAAATTAAAATTAATTAATATTTCCTAAGCGAGGAGCTTAATCGGGAGTTAAGAAGCGGTCGTCGATTAAATCAGGTATGTAAACAAAACTCTGCCTATTTAATGTTAGCACTTCATGCATATTTCTCTTCTACTCTTAATAATTCTACAATTGCATAAATGCATCCACGTCATTATTTTTTTGGTAAATAAACTGCTTTAATAAAAACAAACATGATTAAGCTTAACGCCCGATTAATTAATAATTGTGGTAGTTAAGCTTAAATCCGACAATATTGGCTAAAGAGCCTAGTTAATTAATAACTACGGTTCAATCGCCTTATTTCGAATAAATCTGGCTTAAGTCCAATTAATCAATAATTGTGGCTAAAAGCTTTAATCAATCATGTTTAAACAGTAAATTGTGATTAAGCTTGAACGCCCGATTAATCGATAATCGTGGCACAAAAGCCTAAATCGCACATTTTGGCAAACTAATTGCCTAAAACAACACATTTTCGGCTCAAAGCCATAAAATCGACATTTTTGGCAAAATGCCTTAAAATGAACCAATTTTCGGCCAAAGGCCTAAAATCAACCATTTTAGCGACAAATCGCTTAAAATCGACATTTTTGGCAAAATGCCTCAAAATCAATCATTTTCGGTTTAAAACCGTAAAATCAACCATTTTAGCGACAAATCGCTTAAAATCGACATTTTTGGCAAAATGCCTCAAAATCAATCATTTTCGGTTTAAAACCGTAAAATCAACCATTTTAGCGACAAATCGCTTAAAATCGACATTTTTGGCAAAATGCCTCAAAATCAATCATTTTCGGTTTAAAACCGTAAAATCAACCATTTTAGCGACAAATCGCTTAAAATCAACATTTTTGGCAAAATGCCTTAAAATCAATCTTTTAAGCGACAAATCGTTTAAATGAACCATTTTGGCACAAATGCCTAAATCAATCAATTTTTGGCAAAATGCCTAAACAAAATGCACAAAGCATACACAAAATCATGCACAAAGCATACACACTCATGCACAAAGCATACACACTCATGCACAAAGCATACACACTCATGCATTAAGCATACCCATTCAAAGCCCTTCAAAGAAGGCCTATCGAACTACGTTGACTTTGATCTTCCATTCAAACGGAAGTACGTAGGCACGTTCGGGATTTCACCCCGGGCGGCAAGTCAAAATCACACAAACATTTCATTAATCCATCATTCACCTTGCAAAGCATTCATCCATCGGTTAGTTCATCAGCATGACATAGTCTCGGGATCCACCTCGGGTTCGTAGATTGTGCCTTAATCATTGGGATAATTAATCTAGTAACTCGGTTAATTAAAATTGGAGTCACTCAGGGTTTTTTCCTAGTTTACCCTTAAATAATTAAACAAGGTGGCGACTCACACACATCACGTGTATTTCTTCTCATTCATCATATGCATCACATGCCTATATGACATTTGGGGAAGGGGTTCACAGTTTGGCGACTTCACTGGGGAAATGTAATCATTTTGCATAAAGTGGACTACAATTGTTGTGAAAACTAACCGGCCTTTCTTTAAGGCATTATTTTATTATGCTTTGTTTTGCAGGGTACCCTAATACGAATCAAGTGCTCTTTCTTTAAGAATACTTGATAAATTTGGACTTAATTGAAAAATGTGATTAAGACATTAAAACTTGTTGATTTATTTGCACGATTGAGAATCCTTTTCTCCATTGCATAAAAAATGAATTTCAAATGAATTTCTTCTCCTTCTGTTTAAACTTCTGAGTCTGGATAGCAAGTAGCGCTGATCGGCAGGTCTCCTTGATTATGCCGACGGATAGCCAAAGCGTCCTCCCTGTTACCGCAAACCATCTCTAATCCTTTTGGAGGTGGCCCATGAGTATGCGTACCGTTGGACCCACGCGAAACTCCTTGTTTCACATGTGGTTAGGTATATTCATGCTCAAGGTTCAAGGGTCCCTTAATAAGCCGATTCTCTATTTGTGTCATAGCCTATAGAACCTATCCTTTAGGACTATATGCACCCAATGGTACGAATCATCTCATTAAAATAAATTATGACGTGTTGTTGTGCGCATTCATGACATACCATAAGCATAAAAAAAAAAAAAAAAAAAAACAGAGAGAAAAGAGTGGAGGGACACAAAAATATCCTTCTGTTTGTCAGTCATGCACAGTTGGACAAAGAGACGATCTATCTCTTATTAGTTACCTTGATACACAACACAGTACCCTAACCCGGTTACCCTCATCCTACCAGGTACCTACTGTTCAAGCGCCAACGTCAGTGCCAGCTACACCTACTGTGCTATCACCAAATTCACCAAATTCACCAACTTCAACTAGGCCAATGGCATCACTTAATGACATCAAAGCCCTCATGGAACAAATGGAAGCTAGAATGGAAGCTAGAATGCATGAGGCATTGGCCGCCCAGAGAACCGCCCTGCTAGCTGAACTAGGCGGTGGTAATGGAAACGGGATTCCGGTTGGGGGAAATGATCATGGTGCCTCCAATCCAGGACCGGGTGCTGCATCTGCGTCCTCAAACCCTACCCTTAACTTGGATGACATGCCTTCCAAAACTGCCTCTGAGCTGGAAGCTCAGAAAATGAGAGAAAAGCTAGAACTCTTAGAAAGGTCTGTTACCGCCCTTAAGACACACAAAGAAGTCGTGGACATGGACTCCTTGTCTCTGTTCCCCGAAGCAAGACTGCCAACCAAATTCAAAATGCCAAACATGGACAAATTCGATGGAACTACTTGTCCAAAAACACACTTGAAAATGTATGTGGGTGCCCTTAACCCGTTCGGATTGAACAGCGAGCTCCTTGCTCAGTTGTTCCAACAGTCACTCACCGGCGCTGCTTTGAGATGGTTTGTCAGTTTGGACCGATCAAAGATGAAAACTTGGGAAGATATCTGTAATGCATTCAATTCACAGTATCGCTATAACATGGAAGTGGATGTTACCCGAAGAGAACTGGAAACCACCAAACAGAAAAACAATGAGCCCTTTTCCTCGTTCCTTACGAGGTGGAGGGCCAAAGCCTCTCAAATGATCAGCCGACCCTCTGAACAGGAACAAGTTGACATAATAATCAAAAATTTACTGCCTATCTACCAGTCTCAGCTTCAAACACAATACCTACCAACGTTTCAGTCGCTCATTGCCACTGCTACGAAGGTAGAGGATTTACTTCAAATGGGACAACTGAAAGAAGATTCGGGAGCCTCAAGATACAAAAAACCTATCCAGCCCGGAAAAATCCACGAAGTGGCAAGTATCACCCCCACAAACCCTTTACGTGTGGGAAATATGGGAAACACGGGAAGCATGGGAAACGTGAGAAACGGCAGTCAGTCAAGAAGAGCATATACTGATCTCGGCATGCCAATCCTTTTGGTATTTCGAGAAGCTGTTAAAGCAAACTACATCAAACCTTTGGAGGCAAGACCACCACCTAACCCCTTACCGAGGAATTTCAAAACCAATGAATACTGTGAGTACCACCAAGCATATGGGCATAAGACTGAGGCATGTTGGACTCTTAAGAACCGCATCCAGGACTTGGTAGACAATGGCTCAATTATTCCGAGAAGCAAACCGAACATTAGCACTAACCCCTTGCCAAATCACGGGGTAAATGCTATCTTTCATGACCAGGAATTGATCGATCCTTTCGATCTATTCCTTGAAAGGAACGAAATTTGTGTCCTAGATTTAAATGACTTTGTCGAGGAACTCGATGCTATAACCAGGAGCGGGAGACAATATGAGCCGATAGTCTTGGACAAAGTCCCAAATAACCCTTACCAAAGGACAGATGAACCAAAAGAAGACCCAGTACTTTCACAGCTAAAGAAGACACAAGCTAGGGTATCGATTTGGGAACTTCTAGCAGCATCTTTTCCTCATCGCCAAGCTCTTTGCAAGGCTTTGAGTCAGCTTCAAACGTCGGTGGAGGTTAGCCCCGAAGTGCTAGTATCCACCCTCACCCAATCCTCGAAGACTCAAAACATCGGGTTTTCGGATGATGACTTACCCACTGGAGGAGATAGTCACAATGATGCCCTCTATATCACGGTTCAGACTAGAGACAAAACTGTGCCCATGGTTCTCATTGATAATGGGTCAGCATTAAACGTCTGTCCATTAAGAGTAGCCAGCTGTCTGGGTTTGGAAGAAACGGATTTCATGCCATCTGACCAGATAGTGAAAGCATATGACAGCACCCGAAGGGAAGTATTGGGAGTTGCTACGCTGAAATTGGCAATCGGGCCAGCCGTAATGGAGGTACCATTCCAGGTGATCGATGTGCCCACCAGTTTCAACCTGCTTTTGGGACGGCCATGGATACACCGTACCAAAGCAGTACCCTCCTCCTTACACCAGAAAGTCAAATTCCCTTATGAGGGTAAAATCATAACAGTTCAAGGAGATGATTACAGCCAGCTTAAAAAGCCAAAGGGCCAGCCTCTCTTTGAGGTCAACCCTGAAAGCGCCTACTTTCCCCTCTCGGGATTTCAGTATGATACTGTGCAATTTATAGAAGGAAAGACTATGAACTCCCAAATTCTCTTTGATTTTGGGACGGTGCAAATAAATTGCATAGTGCCTTTAATGTTGAAAATGTCTTACTTACCAGGAATGGCTATGGCGAGGTCCGGAAAAACATACCCCGCACTGCAAGCCTGGGAATGTCCAGTAAACCAAGGGACTTTTGGGCTGGGATATGAGCCTACTGAGGAAGACCAAGCTAGGAGCTCTAGGAACAGAGGCAGAACAATGCAGATGCCATCACACTTTTTAACTTTGAATAGTCACTTCCGCAAATCCGGAGAGACAATTCCTTATCACGGTTTCCAAGAACCATTTTACTGCCCGACCGCCAAGAAAGTGCTACCTGGATTAGAGATATTTGCTGATGTCTGGGGCAACAAGTCTGAGGCAATAGCTGAGCTGGAAGTAGAAGACTTCATGCTGCCAAGTCTCTTTGATGAGGTTGCAGTCATTACGGGAAAGAAAGAAAATCAAGACCTGCTAAGTTTAATCAAGCCAAATGAAGGGCCTCTTGTCAACTGGTATGTCGAGGAGGAGCGCGCTGCTGATAAACCCCCTCCCGAGTCAAACCCAGAGTCAAAATGTGTAATTAAGTCCTGTATTGAGTTTGAGCCTGACCCCGAGTCCGAAACCGAGTCAGAGTCCAGTTCCAGTCCTGAGTCATCTGTGTTGGATTTCGAAAATCCAAATTTCAAATTTAATGTACCTTTTGAAGACGATTCTGTCATTATCAATAAAGGCTTGCAAATCTTTGACTACTCCGCGTGTCTATCTTTCCAAGCATTTCCAAGCAAAAATAATGAAAAAGAAATAAATGAAATGAAAAATGAAAAAGAAAAAATAATAATGGGCAAAGAAGAAAACGAACATACATACATTGCATCTGATTGTGTGAACAGGGAACAGATCAGTGAATGCTTAAAGAAGTTTGTCGATTGCTTCATGTGGAAGGCGAATGACATCACGGGAATTGACCCAGCAATAGTGGTACACAAGATTCCAGTTTATCCCGAGGTTAAGCCAGTGAAGCAGAAGCTAAGGAGGCTGAAGACAGAATGGTCCTTGAAAATCAAGGAGGAAGTTGCCAAGCAACTAGAAAACAAGTTCATAGAACCCATTGCCTACCCGACATGGTTAGTAAACATTGTGCCAGTGCCGAAGAAAGATGGCAAAGTCAGAATGTGTGTAGACTATCGGGATTTGAATAAAGCATGTCCGAAAGATGACTTTCCCCTACCGCATATTGACTTGTTAGTAGACCGAATGGCAGGACACGAGATGGTCTCCTTGACCGATCTTGCTGTCGGATACAACCAAATAATGATGCATGTGCCAGACAAAGAGAAAACGGCATTCATCACAGAATGGGGAACCTACTGTTACAGGGTCATGCCTTTTGGTCTCAAAAATGCCGGGGCAACCTATCAAAGAATGGCAACGACCATTTTCCATGACATGATTCACAAAGAAGTAGAAGTGTATGTCGACGATATGGTCATTAAGTCAAAAACAGCTGAAGAGCATGCAACAGCACTTGAGAAGTTCTTCCTTAGACTTCGAAAGTACAACTTAAAGCTCAACCCGGCAAAATGTCTGTTTGGAGCTACATCCGGAGTATTTCTGGGGCATATGGTCAGCCAAAAGGGCATAGAAATTGACCCTTCAAAAGCCAAAGCCATTATGGAGATGCCGGCACCGAGGACGGAAAAGGAAGTCCGGGGTTTCCTAGGAAGGCTACAATACATCAGCCGATTCATCAATCAATTGGCCGACACTTGTGGTCCGATTTTCAAATTGCTCAGAAAAGGAGTAGCCGTCAAATGGAATGAGGATTGTCAGAAAGCTTTCGACCAAGTCAAGCAATATCTGTTGTCCCCGCCAGTTTTACAGCCACCAAGGCTGGGAAAGCCTTTGCTGTTGTACCTATCGGTGACAGAAGAAGCGATGGGTGCAATGCTAGCTCAACAAGCAGAAGATACAAGGGTAGAAAATGCCGTGTATTACCTCAGCAAAAGGATGCTAGAATATGAGCTAAAATACAATAAGATAGAGAAATTGTGTCTGGCTCTAGTATGGGCTTGTACAAAGCTGCAGCACTACCTCTCATCTTACACCACAAATGTTGTTTCTGAATCGAACCCCTTGAAATTCCTTATGGAGAGGCCGGTTCTTGATTGTAAGATGGCTAAGTGGGTGTCAGTACTCGCGGCTTATGATTTGAAATTTGTGCAACGGAAAGCGGTGAAAGGCGGAGCCTTGGCCGATCAATTAGCAGAATTACCGGTCGAAGACAAAATGCCGGAGGTAGAATTTCCTGATGAAGACTTGTTGAACTTGGAAAGTGAGGTCTGGGAAATGTACTTCGATGGAGCTTCGAACTACCATGGAAACGGGGTTGGAGTCGTATTCAAAACTCCTTGTGGCGAATACATTCCGATTGCAGTCAAATTAGATTTCGACTGCACAAACAATGAAGCCGAGTATGAAGCTTGCATAAAGGGGTTAGAAGCAGCCCTGGAAAAAGAGATAAAGGTCCTCAAGGTTTTCGGAGATTCTAACTTAATAGTCTCCCAAGCTTTAAGGAAATGGAAAATTAAAGAAGAGCGTTTGGTTCCTTACCTACAACGCTTGGACGAATTGGCTCAGCAATTTGAGGATTTATCTTTCCACTACTTGCCGCGAGCCAAAAATCAGTTCGCAGATGCTCTGGCTACTTTAGCCTCCATGGTCGATGTAGAAGGAGACCGAGTCATCCGACCTCTGACAGTGCGGCTACAGAAACAACCAGCACATATCATGAATTTGGTCGATGACAAGCCTTGGTATTGGGATATACAGAATTACCTTCAGAATGAAACCTACCCGGAAGGATCCACTAAGACTGATCAACGAACATTGAGACAGTTGGCATCCGGATATTTCCTTACTGATGGAGTTCTGTACAAGAGAAGTTGGAGCGGCTTGCACCTAAGGTGCGTCGATGAGGGAGAAGCTCAAACCATCATGGATTCCTTACATAACGGGGAATCTGGCCCACACATGCACGGGATAGCCTTGGCTCGAAAAATCATGAACCTAGGTTATTACTGGTCAACCATGAAGGCAGATTGCGTGAGGCACGCGCAGAAGTGTCACGAATGTCAAATTTTTGCTAAGCTGCAAAGACAACCTCCGGTCAATTTGAATCCTATTGCTTCACCATGGCCTTTCGCAACTTGGGGCATAGACGTGATCGGAAAAATCCACCCGAAAGCTTCCAACGGTCACCAGTTCATTTTGGTTGCTATAGATTACTTCACTAAGTGGATCGAGGCAGCCTCTTATTCAATTCTGAATGCCAAGAAGGCAGCGCAGTTCGTTCGTACCAACATCCTTTGTCGGTACGGAACGCCATTCGAGATCACCACGGACAATGGAGCTCACTTCCAGGGTGAATTTGCTAATTTGTTGAAAGAAACGAGGATTCGACACCATAAATCCTCGCCCTATCGTCCACAAACAAATGGGGCTGTGGAAGCTGCAAATAAGGCTATAAAAGTCATTTTACAGAAGACAGTCAAAAAGCATAAAGCTTGGCATGAACAGTTGCCGAATGCCTTATGGGGATATAGGACTTCAATTAGAACACCTACTGGGGCAACCCCGTATTCCTTAGTATATGGCATGGAAGCAGTATTGCCTATTGAGCTGGAAGTTCAGTCGGCAAGAGTTATCCAAGAAAGTCAGATTAGCGAAGCCGATTGGGTGAAGAATTATCATTCGCAACTCTTGGGCATGGACGAAAAGCGGTTACAAGCAATCCACCAAACTCGAGTCTACCAAAGGAGAATGGCACGACATTTTAACAAGAAGGTCAAAGACCGAAAACTGGAAGAAGGTTGTTTAGTCCTGAAGGAAATTAGACAGCCAATCACGGATCCACGTGGGAAGTTTCGCCCTCATTGGGCTGGACCCTATGTGTTGAAGAAAATACTGTCTGGCGGAGCCGTCATCTTAACTGATTTGGATGGTTTGGAATTCACGAATCCATGTAATTTAGATCAGTTAAAAAGGTATTTTGTGTAATAAGCATTGCATAATGTAAAACGAACTACATTAGACCTGATTCTCTTCGAAAAAAAGAAATTACATATCGGAGATATGTAGGCAGCCCTCATTGGGCACGGTCTAAGCATTAATAAAAAATTCATGTCATTCTTCTTTGCCAAATAATAAAAAAAAACAAAACCAAAAAAAAAAAAAAAAAAAAAAAAAAAAAAAAAAATCAAATCAAAGCTGAAGTTGAAAACCCGGAAGGGCGGCTTCAGGCAAGAAAAGAAAAACCCGCTAAGTCAAAAACCCGAAAGGGTGGCTTAGGCAAAAGTCGGGGCCCGCTAAGTCGAAAACCCGGAAAGGGCGGCTTAGGCAAAAATGGGTAGCTCGCTAAGTTGAAAACCCGAAAGGGCGGCTTAGGCAAAAATTAGAGCTTGAATGAATAAAGTTGGAAAGAGCTTGGAAAGCTTAAAAGTCAAATGACACTCCAATTAAAAAGTAATAAAGCCAAACAGTACAAGCAAAAAGCCAAAAAAAAAAATAAAATAAAATCCATGAAACAAAAATACATCTCAAAACCAAAGAATAAAAGCCTATCAGAGTCTAGGTGGCCCGTCGCCTCCGTGGGGCAACGTCCTCCGAGTCATCCCTAGCTGTTGAACTCTCTCCAGCCTCGCCTGTCCAAGGAGTCAACACAATCTCCTCATCAATCCTAACCCCCTCACCAGTGTCAGCCTGAGTCCAACCCTCAAGTGCACTCAGCAGTGCGTTCCTCCTCAGCTTTTCAACCGGCCAGACAGCATTCACGAACCAGGCCCGATACTCAGGAGAAGTCTGAATACCAGCAGGATTAGGTAAAGGCCTAACCATCTGATGATCTCTAACCCAAGCTCTAAGGACAGCTCGGGTAACTCCCGGAGTGATGGTGGAATCAGATAAAGAGTCATCCATGATCGGTACAGTCTGATCTATTCCCATCTGCCTCATAACGCGCGAAGCGCAGTACCAAGTACAATGGGTAAGGCCTAAAAGGTAAACCTGAGTATGGTGAGAGCTGACTTGAATAAAGCGGGTAATGCCGTACCAAGGTACAAACCACAACATTTCGTTTGGACCCAATTCAATCAGCCATGAGGTCCAGGCATCAGCAGACGGATGTGTGATCAAGATCCTCCGCATGCGATACTGGACAGGGTTATAAGGCAGCAAAGTAGGAGTGGCAACCACTTGGAGATGGTCCTTCAACCAAACCTGAGTAATGGATCCTTTCTATTACAAAGGAACAGGCCAAAAAGAAGAAAAGATAAGAAATAGAAAAGAAGAAATACCTGAAGAATAATAGGAGAAACCGTCCAATCCTCAAAGCCTAAAGCGGCTCTGTCGAGGCTCCTGATAGTTTCTGCCAGCACAATACCACCTATGCAACCCATATCCTCCATCTGCCGAACCATGGGACAAAGTCGCAAAACCCCGTAGCCCGGATCCTTGTTGAACAAGAAGCCAGCCAATAAACAAAAAACCAAGGCCCGCATCCTTAGCCTCATCCGGTCTGGGTCATCTGAACAGACCCCTGAAAACTCATCAATCAGGGGCAACAAAATTGCTTTCTGATCACCAACAATCATGGCCCTAGCTTGTGGTCGGCTGAACTGAAACAGGTTTTCAAACGACCGAACATACCCGATCTTGACTTCATGCCTGACCAAAGGGGCATTGGGGTCGCACCCTATGATAGCACAGAACTCCTCAAAAAGAGGACACATCTCCTCCATCATGGCTCCGAACCGGAAAACATGGGCCTCAGGATCCCAAAGTCTGATGCAGGCCCATAAAAAGTTCCAGTCGATCACCACCCCCCTGAGCGTAACGATAGGAGAGAGACCGTACCTCCCCAAGTTGATCTTTTCGACTTTGGAGAGACTCCTAATCCAGCTGTGCATGCTGTGAGTAAAAAAAGGATTCATTCTTTGAAGATAAGAAGAAGAAGAGAGAAAAGGAAGGATGAATGAAAAACCAAACAAGAAACTTGTTTTTATAGAAGAATGCGCCGAATGATGGCGGCAGCTGCCGCCAAATTGCCACCGAACGAGGGCGGCAGCAGCCGCCAAAACGTCAGCGGCAGCAGCCGCCGACGGCGGGGGCCACAAAAAAAAAAAAAAAAAAAAAAGTACATCCGAAATGGTGAAACCCCATTTTCATTTCAAACATGCATACATATTTTCAATACTAACCAAGTGCAGGTACGAATAAAATTCAATACAAAAGTACAATGCAGAAGCACCATCAAAGGGGAAGTTTTGAAGGGTAATCATGGAAAGGATCCAGCAAAGGGTACGCAAGACTTCAAACAGTACCGAGGCAAAGCCGATTCAAGGGGTTAGGGCCAGAATGATTTCTCCGAAAACCCAGAAATGGAAGATGCTCCGACAGAGAGGTGTCTGAATTTTAAGCTTAAAAGCGACAGAATAAAGAAGTTATGGTTGGGTCTGCACAGTCACGATGCTATCCCTACACTACTCAAGTCATCTCAGAATCAAGTTGCCTCGACATTCTTTATGGAGAGGCTGCTTCTAAAAAAAAGAAAAAAAAAAGGGAAAAATGGGTCAAAAGGAACCTCTGCACAAAAGAAAGAAATCAAGGACAAAGCTACAGGAAATTAAGTTGTCAAAAAACGGGTCAGCTGCAAGCTCTCCGTTAAATTCAAACCCATCAAGGGTAGATGACAAATCATCTCAGCCATAAGGACAAAGACCACAGCGGCTGCTCACATTTTGAAAAGCAAGTTAAAAGAAGCAGTCATTTCCACAAATTGGATGACAACAAACAACTTGAAAATGAAGCGCCTAGCATGGTACAAGTACAAGTGTCCTTATAAACAAGGATCATTTCTCAAAACAAAGGAAAGGAAGAGTCTCCTCAAAATTCCTTATGGAGAGGAGAACCATTGAGGAAATAAGTTTCAAATTCAGAGGAAGATAAAGTTCAAGAAAAAGAATCAAATTAACCTCAAGAATTCAAACATGGTGAAGCCAAAGCATAAAAGCTTCTTCAACACTCAAGCCACTCAAGTTACCACCACAATGTGGGTATTCAAAACTCTTTGTGATGAATACAAGTCATATTTCAGTCAACCAGTGGTAAAACCACTACAACAACAAAGTCAGATTCGCCTAAGGTCATCACTATCATACGAACTCGAGTCAATAAGTTGATTCAACATCAAATCGGGAAGGAACCCCACAAAGACACCCAGTCGGGAAGGAATCCCACGAAGAAATCAAGCCAGAAATGAATTCTGCATCAACATCAAATCGGGAAGGAATCCCGCATAGACATCCAGTCGGGAAGGAATCCCGCGAAGAAATCAAGCCAGAAATGAATTCTGCATCAACATCAAATCGGGAAGGAATCCCGCATAGACATCCAGTCGGGAAGGAATCCCGCGAAGAAATCAAGCCAGAAATGAATTCTGCATCAACATCAAATCGAGAAAGAATCCCGCATAGACATCCAGTCGGGAAGAAATCCCGCAAAGACATCAAGCCGGGAAGAAATCCCGCAAAGACATCAAGCCGGGAAGCAATCCCGCGGAGAAATCAAGTCGGGAAGGAATCCCGAAGAAATCAAATTGGAAATGAATTCCACAATCAGCATTAAGTCGGCATTGAATTTTGCCTCAACAGCAAGTCGGAAATAAATTTCGCACCAAGACGGAAAGGAATTCCGCACTAACATCAAGCCGGAGATGAATTCCGCATCAGCCGAGCACGAAGTTCGCATCCTGGAAGGAACTACGAAAGACCTGATTCTCCCCATCCCCCGAAGAGCTCTTGGAGATACGTAGGCAGCCACAAAGGCCCGGTCACAAACATAAGTTTGCATCATAAATAACATTTTCTCTTTGCCAACATAAATCCATGCATTTGATCATTTCATTTAAAAAAAAAAAAAAAAAAAAAAAAAAAAAAAATAAAAACAACGGCGGGGTTTCCTCCTCTGCCCATCCTCAAAATTTGCGTTTCGAACAACCACCGACTCCCATAAATCATTTTTATGGTCGACGATGGGGGGCAACTGTGAATACTCAAATTTTGAGGCTCAAAAAGCCTGTTGGTTGACTTTGCTACAGTAAATTTGACTGTGCTACAATGAATTTGCTCAAAAAGCCTGTTGGTTAACTTTGACTCACAAGGCTCAAAGAGCCAATTTTCCCGGACTGCAAACAGTCCGGCCGGACCGGAGGCCATTTCGGAAGTTCACCGGAAATATGTCAATATGGTACTTGAAACGTCCGGAATTTTACGAGGATCGCGGAACAGGTCCCGGAATATTTTTCGGAAGTCCGAAACTCCCAAAAAGGCTCCCGAAGCGAGGCACGGTGGCCACACCGGCCACGGCGGCGCAGCCCACGCCAAGCGCGGGCGGGGCCTGGCGCCCAGCGCGGGCGGGGCCTAGCGCCAGCGCGGGCGAGGCCTCTCGCCCCGCGCGGGCGAGGCCTCCCGCGCCGCGCGCGGGCGAGGCCTCTCGCCCCGTGCGGGCGAGGCCTCTCGCCCCGCGCGGGCGAGGCCCCTCGCCCCGCGCGGGCGAGGCCCTCGCCCCGCGCGGGCGAGGCCCCTCGCGCCGCGCGCGGGGGAGGCCTCTCGCCCTGCGCGGGCGAGGCCTGTCGCCCCACCGACAGGGCGGTAGGTACCGCCGAGCCTGGCGGCAGCTACCGCCCAGATTTTGAGCGGTGGCTACCGCCATGCCTGGCGGCAGCTACCGCCCGGGACCCGAAAATGGCCTATAAATAGGCCATTTGTCAGGCTGTTTTGGCACACCTTGTCCGTTTTGACGGACGAATCCTTCTCCTCTCACGCTCCTTGCGTTTCTTACCGCTTTTGCATTTAATTTAATTTTTTATTGCATTTTTATTGTGATATTTGGACATTAAAATTAAACAAATTAAAATTAATTAATATTTCCTAAGCGAGGAGCTTAATCGGGAGTTAAGAAGCGGTCGTCGATTAAATCAGGTATGTAAACAAAACTCTGCCTATTTAATGTTAGCACTTCATGCATATTTCTCTTCTACTCTTAATAATTCTACAATTGCATAAATGCATCCACGTCATTATTTTTTTGGTAAATAAACTGCTTTAATAAAAACAAACATGATTAAGCTTAACGCCCGATTAATTAATAATTGTGGTAGTTAAGCTTAAATCCGACAATATTGGCTAAAGAGCCTAGTTAATTAATAACTACGGTTCAATCGCCTTATTTCGAATAAATCTGGCTTAAGTCCAATTAATCAATAATTGTGGCTAAAAGCTTTAATCAATCATGTTTAAACAGTAAATTGTGATTAAGCTTGAACGCCCGATTAATCGATAATCGTGGCACAAAAGCCTAAATCGCACATTTTGGCAAACTAATTGCCTAAAACAACACATTTTCGGCTCAAAGCCATAAAATCGACATTTTTGGCAAAATGCCTTAAAATGAACCAATTTTCGGCCAAAGGCCTAAAATCAACCATTTTAGCGACAAATCGCTTAAAATCGACATTTTTGGCAAAATGCCTCAAAATCAATCATTTTCGGTTTAAAACCGTAAAATCAACCATTTTAGCGACAAATCGCTTAAAATCGACATTTTTGGCAAAATGCCTCAAAATCAATCATTTTCGGTTTAAAACCGTAAAATCAACCATTTTAGCGACAAATCGCTTAAAATCGACATTTTTGGCAAAATGCCTCAAAATCAATCATTTTCGGTTTAAAACCGTAAAATCAACCATTTTAGCGACAAATCGCTTAAAATCAACATTTTTGGCAAAATGCCTTAAAATCAATCTTTTAAGCGACAAATCGTTTAAATGAACCATTTTGGCACAAATGCCTAAATCAATCAATTTTTGGCAAAATGCCTAAACAAAATGCACAAAGCATACACAAAATCATGCACAAAGCATACACACTCATGCACAAAGCATACACACTCATGCACAAAGCATACACACTCATGCATTAAGCATACCCATTCAAAGCCCTTCAAAGAAGGCCTATCGAACTACGTTGACTTTGATCTTCCATTCAAACGGAAGTACGTAGGCACGTTCGGGATTTCACCCCGGGCGGCAAGTCAAAATCACACAAACATTTCATTAATCCATCATTCACCTTGCAAAGCATTCATCCATCGGTTAGTTCATCAGCATGACATAGTCTCGGGATCCACCTCGGGTTCGTAGATTGTGCCTTAATCATTGGGATAATTAATCTAGTAACTCGGTTAATTAAAATTGGAGTCACTCAGGGTTTTTTCCTAGTTTACCCTTAAATAATTAAACAAGGTGGCGACTCACACACATCACGTGTATTTCTTCTCATTCATCATATGCATCACATGCCTATATGACATTTGGGGAAGGGGTTCACAAGTGGTGGCATGTACCCTTTCTTTAGTCCCACCTCCATTGGGCTTTAGTGCCTTCTTCTTATTCTGATTCTTCTTGGCTTTTTCTTAACCTTAGACAACTGAACTAGAAGTATAGAAGTTGTATCCTTCTTAAGGGCTCCTTCAACAGCAGTAAGCATACCAAGTAACTCAAGAATCATTCAGCTTGTTCATATTAAAATTCAAAATAAAATGTGAATAGCTGGGTCGTAAGGAATGTAAGACAAAGTCAATACTCAGCTCATAGTCCATGGCAATGCCCAATTGGCCCAATTTTTCAATATAGCCAATCATCATTAGAACGTGAACGCGAACTGAAGAGCCTTCTGCCATCTTACAGCGGAACAATTTCTTAGAGGTCTCATACCTCTCAAAGCTACCTTGGGAGTCAAACAGCTCCTTGGGATGCAAGGTAATGTTGTGAGAATCCATATTCTCATACTGCTTTTGAAGTTCAAGACTCATGCTGGCTAACAACACACATGTCGACTGCTCATCCTCATCAGTATGATGAATGAAGTTATTCCTTTCTTCTTCAGTAATATCATCAGCAGGATGTTAGGTTTGTTGTTGTCAAGGACATATAACCTCTTTTCTCGCTTGAGAACAATTCTCAGATTACGATACCAGTCAATAAAGTTTGGTCCAGTGAGTTTATTAGCATCAAGTATGCTATGTAGGCATAGGTTATTACTCATTGTGATAATTGATCTACAAATATAGAGATATCAAGTATTAATTTCATGCAATACTAAATTAAATAAGGTCTTTAATTTTTTAGTTTAGGTCCTCCACTATTTTATTCAAATTAATAGCCCTTTCTATTAATTCAAAAAATCCGGCGTTTAGATCTCCTAATAGGCTAAGATCCCAATTAAACCATATAACCTTGGGCTTGCCCAACAAGTTATATTGAATCAATTTAGGTAAATAACATTGCTTATCAATCACATCTTTATTTGACTCTTAAATCAGTTAGGTGACAACTCTTTGTCTAAACATATTAAATACATTTCACCTAACCTTTGCCCTAATCTTATCTGATCATGAGTTTGCCTATCCAAATCAAATTAAATTAGTTATGTAAAACTATTGTTTAAGATATCTGATAGCATCAAACACGTTCGATTACAACCAACCTTGGGTTTGCCCAACAAGTCAAATTGTAAGGGAGCTCTAGTTTTTATACTATAACAGTGGGTGGCAAACAAATTTATTCTTAATATGTACTTAAAATTTTAATAACGGATTTATTTTAAATTTTAATTACACATTTCATGCTTTGGCATGATGGTCATATCATATATCATACATACATAATATACACCTTTAGCATGTCATTTTAATTGGATGATTATGGACATTTCTAAAACTAATTTCCTTGGGCCATTAAGGAAACTAGATGGTCAAAAAATATTAGGTAGCAGCTTCTTAGATCTTTATAAGGCACAATAGTAGCTCCTTGACTTGGATTTTTCAATGCTTCATTTAATTTCTTCAATTCTCCTTTTCTTCTTGGGTTACAAAATAATATCCTATTTACATATTCTAATTATCCAATTATTACATAAATAAATGAAATAAATAAGAAATTTTACAATCCAAAATAAAAGAGAATCAGGATACGGAGGCCCTATTTAAAAATTACATAAATCATTCAACCAAATATAAAAGTCAATCACATTGGTCTTTTCTAATGTCCTTAATCACCCATCATGCATAATAATCATATTAATGCATTTAAATATATTAATTATTCGTCTCATGTGCAGAAAATAAAATTTTAACAATTAAAATTTCATTTTTGATATTTTTCAAAATCAATTTATGAATAAAACAATTTTATTCATATATTAAATCTTATTAAACTAATTTTAGAATTTGTAAAATTTTAATAAATCAATTTTACTAACTCATCATATTAGAATTAATAAATAATTAAACAATTTAATTTATTCCCTAATCCAATTAGGAATAAATTCACAAAATAATTTTATTACAAACTAAAACCTTTTAATTTTCTTTTCTAAAAAAATTAGGAAATATTCTAAAATCAATTTTAGTTACTGACAATTAATTTTACTGGCCCTCGAAATTTAATTAATTCCACATTAATTAAAATACCCAATTAAAACTAATTTTAGGACTTAATTGAAATAAATCAAACTGTTTTGGACCCAATTGAAACGTATAAAAAACAAGCAGGGACCAAACCGTACTTTCCATCTTCTTCTCCAAAAGCCAGAAACGTTTTCGACAGACCTAGCGCCGTCTTCAACAAAAAAACTGTCCCGGCCGACGACGGTGCTCACTCGGGCAAGGGAAGGTCCGGAAGTGGTCGAACCACCGCGGAGTCAGCCTTTCCGGCCTTGAGCGGCGTTGTCTTCGCCGGAGAACACGTTTTCATATCATTTTTTTTATTTGATCGGAAAAACGAAAAAGAGAGAAGGCTGTAATTCCGTCACCGGGGCACTCGCAGGGAGGCGGCGTAAGGCCAGGCGAGCCAGACGCAGCGCTGCCGCCAGCGGCTCACGGTGGCAGGCGGTCCGGCGATGGCACGACTTAAACATCTCTGTGTTCTTCGACCAAATTTTCTAATTCATTTCCTTTTTTTTATTAAATCAAAATAAATTGAAAACAAATCTGTGAAATTTTGAACACCAGATTTAATTTTTTCGAATATCAAAATTCAGCACATGAATTAATGCGAAATTAATCCTAATAATTAACATATTGTTTTACACCTTAAATGTTTAAACAATGGCGCGGATATCACTGTTGGTTTCAATATCAATAATACGCAGCGGAATAATATAATTAAAATAAATTATTATACTAACAGGTATCCGTTTAAACAATTAAAGTAATAAAAATTATTTAGAAAAATACCTCTTTTACGGATTCTTCGAAATTATGATCTACGCGACTAGATTGTCGCAAACCACAAGTTGTCTAAGTGTTGGCCTCTAGTAGTATCCACACGAATAGACAATCAAAAAAGCTGAAAAACGATTTTAGAGGGTTGAGAGGTTAGAGCATATGATTATGCTAGTTATCATAGGCTCTATGTTTAGTTTTATAGCTATGAATAACCGCTGCAGTTTAGATTGTATGTTAAACCTTATTGTCACGACCTGTTTTCATGGGCCAGACCGACATTAGGACCTAGGTTGACTTAAGGCCTTCGAGGCCCATAGTAAGTCTATTTTAATTAACCTATAAGCCAATTATATTTGTGGCTTCAGGCCCAACAATTTATTTTACCAATATATCAAAATTACAATTTATACAATTAACATATGTACTCTTATCTTTCAAATATAACTCATTTGGAATACAATTACGGAACTTAACTACATAACTTACAATCTTTTATATTTACATCATTAATACAATGATTATCAATTTTATATATTTGCATTCATCTCAGTTGGATCTATAGGACTTTTCTTTCTTCCTATTACCTGAAAAAAATAGGAGGCAGGGATGAGCGTCAAATTCAATGAGTAAGGTTAGATAACCCCCTCACCCCACACAATCACCCATATGCTAACATAAATCATATTAGTCATCCGACTAGTTATATGCTCATGCAGTTTGTCACACAAATGGCAATACAATAGTAATCACAATTATTATCATCTTCATATAATCACATCACGTGGAAATTAGTTAGTGGCGTCATCGAAACCCCTAATGAGTCGTCCTCCCACATGGCCCATCCTCTCATAACGTGTGCACCAGGAAACCGATCCCCATACATGGCCGACCGGTCTAAACCTCACTTGACCAGCCTTCTCATTTTTTTTCCATTCTCTCTTTTCTTTTCCATACCAACAGGAGGTCACCCTGTGGTTTCCATATTATCTATATCATATCATCAGGTGTACATGGGGCGCCGATCTCCCATACGGCCAACGGCCTCGTAGACCCGCCTTCACAAACCCATGGTGACCCACTTCATCCCAATTCCACACAAACAAGGCACAACTATATCACAACACAAGTAATCAAGCAATTTTAATCGCAACAATAGTGCAGCACAATATAGCAATTTAACAAATGCATGATAACATTTAGCCGTGAATGCATAAATGCAAAGATGCAAGCGGATGATGCGAATTATGTAACATTACTCACAGTTCTTTATTGTCCATTAAAGGACTATCTTTATTACTGCCCGCTCTCAGCTTTTGTTTTGACGTTCCGGAACTTCACAAGCATAGTGTGTCGGTCAAAAATCGGACTTTATTTCAGTGATCCGCGTGACGAGGAGATCATTCTGCCATCTTGAAGCCTCGTCGTACCGACGCCGTCGCCGCCGTGCATGGTGGCTGGAATGTCGGTCTTGCCTAGAAAATTGTAAGGTTACCACCACCAGACTCGAATTTTCGTGAGGAGTCCAAATCTATCATCAATTTGATGAGCCAATGGCTCGTCTGGCCGGAACAAGCCAAGCAGCCAGCAAGGAAGCCACCGATCATGGTGGTTTCACCAATCTTCACCAGAAATTCGATCTAGTAGAGGGGAAGAGTTCGCACGGAGGAGATGAAGCGATCGGCATCTCTCCTTCTTGCTGCAACCTCCTGAAACGGCGTGGATCGCCAAAAACCTCATCACGAGACATTGAAAACTTCAGTTTCGATTCTTCGCTGACTCTATCACTATACTGCGAATCAACACCACCAATTAGCTCCTCTCGTCGAGAAGATGAAGATAGAGGGCTTGGTTGCCGGAGTCCGTGGCCCGTCGATGAAAAACGCAGTGAAGCAAGAGAGGGGGTGCTGTCGTGCGAGAGTCAGAAGAAGAAGAAGGAAAAGAAGAAAGAAAAGAAAGAAAATTGGGCCTCTAGACCATTCCGGTTCGATTCGAACCTGTTTACTCTAATTCAATAATTTAGCTCGGTTCTTGCTCGATTTGCAAGTTTTTCACTCGATTTTCGGGTATTTGTATGTTTTTCGAAAAATTGAACTGATTTCTGAGTCCGGTTCGATTTATTTTGATTATTTTAGTTAAGTTCCCTAACATTTCCTCCATTTACTCATTAATAATAAAAATATTAATAGTAATGACATTTGATTTTAGAATAAATAATTTACATAGTAGTTACATACATATACATACATATATAATCAATTAGTAGCTGGAGTTCCATTTTATTTCATCGAAAATTTTAAGTGTTCTCAAATCGAAAGTTTCGATAATATATTTTGGGCTTAGGCCCAACTCGAAAATTTGGGTTTGAATTGAGATTGTATTACATATACAGCCCACACGGTCAAAATTTTCGATTTTTGATTTAATAAAAATTTGAAAGTTTCAAAAATAAAAATTCGAGGAATTTCACTTATATACCAAAACCTAGGTCATAAATAAATAAATTATAATTAAAATATATTTGCCTATTTATTTATTTAAAACAATTTAAATAAATAAATCATAATACATATAGTAATAGGATTTTCAATTTAATCAATTATATTTATTTATTTAACTATTTAAATAAATAAATCATAGTTAAAATTTTAGGTTTATTTAATCTAAAATTTATCTTAATAAATTTTAGACATAAATCAATTAAGTCAATATTTAATAATTTAGGTAAAATTGTAATTAAATATAAAATACAATTTTACACTTAATGTCCCAAAACTAATTTATAATCAAGTCATACTTGATTTGATTTCTCGTTTTTATTTTCTCATATCCATTCTTATGTATGTAACATTTTAGGTTCCAAATATGTTGGTAACAAATATAAATTAAATTAATTAAATAATATTTGAAGGTCAAGTACATTGTTTAGCAACATGTCAAGATTACTTAAATATTTGGAAAGTCAAAGTGGTTTGACTTAATTTTTTAGTGCATTAGGGTAATTAGTATCTCTTCATCATTAATGTTCTGATTTAATAATTAAGCATGAAGTGTGTCTGTTTTACTAAATCATGTGAGTTCTCTTAATCTTGGTCATTGATCATTTGAATGAAATTCCAAATCTAATTTGCTAATTTCATTCAACCTTGCGCAGAGATTTTTTAATCAATACTAGTAGAGAATAATTAGAATATTTTCTCTGACTTACCTAAGGTGATGAATCCTCTCTTAATTACACAAGTATCCGCATACAGTTCCTACTATGTCCAATTAATCATTGCTTATTATTCATGAATTAATGATGTGAATAAAAGAATCAAAACATAGTCATCCCAATACAAGATAGCTTAGTAATTTGAAGTCCAAGGATCACTTACCAACCATCACTCGAGTATTCCATAGACACAGATAACTCTCCATATGGAATTCTCATTCAGGTCAATTCAGTGGACTTGTTTAAATAACAAGCAACTACATATTAGTTCTAGATATTACATATATCTCACCCTATGAGAACAACTGTTTTCCTAAGGAAAGAACATAATATGTACCAGTCTCAACAGCTCTAATCATTATTCAATAATGAGGAGAACATTGACTAGGAATATTTAGAGACGTTGCTCTAATGCAAATATAAAACTCATAATTATAACCACATTATAATTTATTTTGCAAAACAATATTCTCTCATGGACTTTATCTTTTACTAAAATTCAAACAATAGTATATAAAAGATAAATAAATATTTTTTATTAATAATAAAATATTTATTACATTAAATATTTATTACATTAAATATTATAACTAACGATCAACCTAGAATCTCATCAATGAGCTAGAGTTGAAAATTACTTGTATTGGGATTTCAACTTGGAAAGTCATGAAGAGAATTTAGTATTATTGATTCAATTTATTGATTAAAAATAAAGATTTAAGGTGGATTCAGACCAACACAATTTTTTTCCAGTAACTTGTAGAAAGATGGATCTAGAAAAAAAAAAAAAAAATTTAAAGTATTCACATTTTAATGATTGAATGGAAAGGATTACGGTATTGATGGTACTTTTTATGGTACTTTTTGCACTTTTAAATTTTAAAATAACATAATTAAAATCATTGACGAAATTTATCAATTTCATAGATTAGAGTTTTTTTTTTCTCAACTAAATAAAGAAATTAACAAATTTGCAAATTATTTAAATTTCATTGATCCAAATAATCTCTAAAAAAATTTGAAATTACTACGAGGATCGAAGTTACTAACTACCTCAACCAACACCTAGGGATAACCATGGTTCGGTTTCAAATCGAAACCGAATCAAAATCGAAATCGGCATTAAATCGTGGTCAATGGTTCCAGTTCTAAAACTGTAACTAAAACCGTAAACTTAAGATTCAATTTCGGTTCTGGTTTTTCATTTTTTGAAATCAAAACCAGCGGTTCCGGTTTGAAACCGTAAAAATTATGTTCTTAAAAAAACTCTCAGCTTATTTTTTTATTATAATTTTTTAAGTAATTTTTAAGAATTTTTATTAAACTGATTTAATTTTTTTCAATAATAATATTTACTATTATTATTTATTCAAGCTATAAATCTTTAAAAAATATTTTAAAAAGTTTAAAATGCATTATTTAATCTCGGTCCAAAATCGAAAAAAATCGAAACCGGCGGTTCCAAAACCATCTTAGAAACCGTCTAAAAGTGGTTCAGTTCTGGTTCTACCTTTTTTATAACCGAAAACGACGGTTTTAAAATCGAAATCAGTAGTTCTAGAACCATAGTCATGCCTACCAACACCTTATTGGTTAGAAATCACTTATTTTTAATTAAATAGCAATATACTTTTGTCAACGCTCAAAAAATTATTTTCTGCTATCAACTGTTTTCTCATGTATAAATATCATCATCTAGGCATGGTCGGTTCATTGAACCGCCGATTTCGGCTCATGGAACCAATGGTTCAAAAATTTTAAAATATTGAACCTAAATCGATCCTTGAACCGTCGGTTCCAGTCTGGTTTCTGTTCCAGCCGGTTCTGGTGCAATTCTGATGGACCGATGGTTCCAATCACAGTTTCCGGCGATATATGTTTTTTTTTTTTAAATCGATTCTAATGTTACATCTTTCTATCGAAAATAAAAATATTGGTAAATTTTATTTAAATAAATTTTAGAATATTCATACTCATATAAGAATAAAATTAATTAATTTTACAAAATAATCAAATAAGTTATCATTTTATTTTGTTTAAATGTTATTAATTAAATTAATTATAAGAAAAATTTGAAAAATGCTTCAAAAGAATGTAATTTTAAACTCAGTAAACAATTTAAAAGAGTAAAAAAGAAGTTAAAAACTAGGCATGGCCACCAGTTCGGGTCTAACCGAAACCGAACCGGAACCGAATTGTACTGTAGACGAATCGAAACCGGACCGGAACCGGCAGTTCATAATTTTGAACCGAAACCAGCGATTTAAGGGCCGATTAAGGTTCATATAAATCTTAAAATATGAACCGAAATCAGCGGTTAACCGGCGGTTCCGGTCCGGCTCAAACCAGATGCACAAAAAAATTGTAGCTTAAAATTTTTATAAAAAAAAATTTATATCACTTGATTTGATTGTAGTTGATTTGATTTATAGGGAAGAGAAGTATAATGGTACATAAGTTATAAAAAGTGGTGAAAAAAAATACACATTTTTTTATTTAATTTATACAAAAAATGGTACATGAATAGTTGATTTATAAAAAAAAAAAAAAATACTTTCAAGTATATAAAAAAAGAGTGTAACGAATAGTTTTTGATATGATAGGTGTTTTTTATTTATTTTTTGGTAAATAAATTTTATTCATTTTTTAATCATTTATTTATTTATTTACTGTAATTTACTAAATTATCCAAAAATATAGTTGTTATTTTTCTGTTATAAGGGACAATTTGGGAAACTAATAAATGAGAAATATGTATAAATATGATGAGTTGATGATTTTTTATTTCACAACCAATTATATCATAACTCTTCTCTTATTCTCAATCAAAATTCTCTTAAATTTCCATATTTCATTATTTTTTCTATTGCTTTATTTTCCTTAATATTGAAATTATCTATTTTTTATTTTTTATTTTCTTACATCCAATTCCAAATTCTTTCTCTAATCTCAATTTTTTCCATTCATAAATTTACTTCATTTGATTTTTTTAATAATTTTTTTAGTATTTGAAAATAATAATTTCCAACTCATTTCATTAATTTTATATTCCATTTATAGTTTTCTATATTAGTGAATTAGCAAAATTTGTAAATTTAATATAATAATAGTTCTAATTTAGTTAATAAAAGTTTTTGTTTTAAAATTTTATAATAATTTATTTAGTTAATAAAATTTAAACATTTTAAAATTATTATTTATTTATGAATTCGGAATCAAAATTTTATTATTTTTTTAAAAATTTGCGTAATGCCGGAACCGAATCGGAACCCTAATTCGAACCGTCGGTTCACCGAAACTATGCCGGAATCGGAGGTTCAACGGTCGGTTCTGGTTCAAAATTTTAAACATCTCGAACCGGCAGTTCAGTGAACCAGAACCGACAGTTCACCGAACCGGCCATGCCTATTAAAAACAATATAAGTTTATACTAAATATTTCTCTCTTTTTTTACCATTTAACTTTTTAGATTTTTAACTTTTAAAGTAAAGTGTATTTAAAAAAAAAAACTTAAGTAAAATATATCATGTAGTAAAATATTATTAAGACTTTTAGAGATGTATAAACTAGGCAAAGTGATTATTATTTTGAAAATAAAAATAGAAAATTTTCGGTTCAAACTGGACCAGAACCACTGGTTAACTGACGGTTTAGAGCCGATTTAGGTTCAGATTTTAACATTCACATAAATTTTAACCAGCCCTTCGGTTCAAAGTTTTGAACCGACGATTTCGGCCCGGTTCCAATTCATCTACAGTACTGTTCGATTCCAGTTCAAAATGAACCGGTGGGTATGCCTGTCATCATCCTATAAGTGGCTTCATATATAAAGTATTATTATTTTAGGTAAAAGATTAATAATAAAATAAGAAATTAAAAAAAAAAAAAAGGAGAGGACAATTTATTTAATGATGTGTACTCTAATTGAATACTGGCGGTGTGTGCTCAATTTTTACTGTCCTTATTGTCTGTTTTATTGTTTGTTACAAACTTGAAATTCACAGTACATCAAAGGAGCTTTGTACTCAGTATCAAAATGTATCATCACCGCTCATGTCACTCTGTCTCTCTTCTTAATGCATGACCACCTGCGCTGTCCTTCTATGCTTTGCAGCACACACGTATTCCATAAATTATGTCTATTTCTATCTAATTTTAATATAATTATTAAATAATATTTTTTTTAACTTTCAAATAACTATATTAATATTTTTTTTTATTGACAGAGACTTTAATAAATGAGCATAATATTGTAGTTACTTGACATGTAACTTTTATCTACACTCACCAAATCAGTAGGACCCTTCGTTTTCATAAAAAAATTAGTGAAACTTTTATGATTAAGAAAATTTGAAATTAATTAAAATGTTTTAAATTCACCAAAACTAGCACACATTTACTTTTTCTATTTTAAAATTTTATTAATTTTATCAGAAATATTTAATTTTATATTTAATCATTTATAAAAAAATACATATTCAAATATTAAATACCTGATAACTAAAATATTATATTCATGTCTTATCTCAATTGGAAACCAATAATTATTTTTTGGAAATTTGTATTCATTATATCATAAACTTATTTATAAAAACTCAAACTATATACTTGCGGATTGTGGCTCGGCAATGTAAACTAGGTATGTGAAATAGATTTTAAGTTCGAATCTCACTAAACACCTGCAAGAATGAGCGAAAGACTTTAATTGTAATTAAATTCCGAGTGCTTTAACTGTAATTAAATTCCGAGTTAAATTAGACAGTCCCTGATAATAGAGTCCGGATACTTCTTAGCTTAAACTTTAAAGCTTTCTGTATAATATATCTAAGGATACCTGTGCTTGCAAATCTAAATCCAACTCGATGAGATCAATACATTTTTACCGAAAACATGATAAATTTGATCCAATATAAAGTGATAAAATTTAAACAATTTCAGTTTCAGTTTAGTCGTTTATTTATTTATTTATTTATTTTAAGGTGAAAAACCAGAAACTTTCACGTAATATAATAAAAGCTTTATCAGCATCTACAAAACACCAAATAGAAGACGGAACCTTTTCTATTCAAATAAGTTCTTGCTCTTCTAAATAAAATTTTTAAACAATTTCAGTTTCGGTTTTGTTTTGAATTCATAATATTTACCCAAAAAAATCAATATTATGATATTATAAGAAATTATATTTAGCAAAATAATGGTTACAATAAATTATTTTTATTGTTGCATAATTAATGTAGTTCAATTTTTATTAGACATATAGAAGAGTTAAATATCTGCGAAGTTCTGATTAGTCTTCTTATTTGTCGTAGAAAATGCAGAGAGTAAGGAGTCTTGAATTCAAATTATCATCAATTTGATGAAAGTTATTCAAAAGGGAGGGCTACTACTCAACAGGTAAAATAACTATTTTACAATAAAAATTAAATTCCAAATCAAAATCTCACACTTTTTTTTTTTCATTTTCAACGTGAAATAACTATTTTATAATAAAAATTAAATTCGAAATCAAAATCTCACACTTTATTTTTCATTTTCGAACAACAAATCTCACTTTTTTTTTTTTTTTGAAAGGAGTCACAATCTCACTTGAAGAGAATATAAAAAAAAATCAAATATTTATAATAGATTAAATAACTTTGGAAAAGAAATTGCAGTAATATAGATAGATATTTGGTTTAGAAATAATACTAATTTGTACTATTCTATAATAGTAATAGAGTAGCATTTTTAAGATCATGTCAAAAATTAAGTTGCCTAAATATCCTTTAGTATTGGGGTTTAAAGAAATCAAATCCCATGTAATTCCGACTATCTTATATCAATTTCACCTATTTTATTTGTTGTTTGCCCAATAGATGTTCTCATTGAGGACCCATAGAAAATAATGAGATATTTATAGTAAATTCAAAAAACCTAAGCTCCTTAAATATCCATGAAATTTAGTTGTTATATAACCATTTATAGTTGTTTGGAGAATTAACATAAAACTTTTTGAAAAAATAACAAAAGGTATTGAAACCGATTGGATCAGTTGGTTCTAACTAATTATGAAAACTTTCAGTTCCAGTAGGTTCTTGGAACCGTCAGTTCACAATTTTAAAAAACTTAGAACCAGAATCGGACTGCAACTCCCTAGTTACGTTTCTGGTTTTGGCTTGTTACATTTCTGGTTTTGGTCGATTTTGGTTCCGCACAGTTCCAATTTCGATTCTAACCAGTTCGATTCCAAAAATCAAATTTTAGCCACCCATGGTCATAAACATATAGAGCTTGAAATTTGCTAACAAATATATTTGTTGGTGGCCCAACATTGAAACAGTGTAGCTTTGATAACATGTTATGCAATGGACGGAGCCTAACTCATGAAAAAGCAAGATTAGAAAAACATTATGTAAAGCATTTTTATTTTTATATATATATTTTTTAGAAGAGCTTCCCCTTCTAATCAATGTAGCTTCACCCCTGCTCAACCCGACTCATTTGCTACATCTGGTCATAGGATCAGTAAACTTAGGGAAAAGATATTTCATATAAGATTCTATGCTAGTAACCATTTTACGTAAAATAATATCAACAGCTAGTTGGATCGGTGAAAATAAATTACATCTTCATACGAACTTTATCTTTAAGATAAGTTCAAGATTTAGAATCGTCATTATTGGCCCAGGGCCATGCACACAAGATATATATATATATATATATATATATATATATATATATATATATATATATATATATATACACATATAACAGTCAACACAAGGGGACATCCGATAAAAATTCAAATGGTATAAAATTAACATAATCCCTTATCTGCCGAAAATAAATCGTAATGAATTATGGAAAAGACATACATGTATTGCAATTTGCAAGTTCCATTACATCATACAAAACTAGTGGAGTCAAGAGCCTCACTAATCTTTCAAATACAGTCTCTCTACAACCACTTAAGGTCAGTAATGGAAATGCTCCATCAAAATTAGGACCGCAACCCAAAAAGAACACAAATTTTAGCCATGCTAGGTTTAATAGAAACCGTGATTACCCTTAATTGCACGCATAATTACGAATTAAACTTTCAATTTATATTATTATATTATTAATAATTAAGTAAACTTCATCTTTTTTTTTGCCCCCTTTTTTTTTATTAAAGTTTGTAAATATTATTCAAGAAAGGGGAGCCCTCTGAGGAGCACCCTTTCTTCTACTACTCAATGAGAGTACAAAACCTGGGAGGAAGCCATTTCCTTTCTTCTTTCTTTTCACAATGACCTCCGACTCTTGTGAAATTCCAGAATTGCCCATTTCATTAGAGCATGATGAGCTTTTGAATTGCATTTGATCATCTAGAATTGAACAACTGGGGGTAATATGAGTATCATCATCAATTATCTCAGAGCTGTCCATCCTTAATCCTTCTAATTGTGAAAATGCGAAATCGGATTCATCAATTCTGTAGAGAATGGCAGACAGATCCTCCCCTTGATCCACCAAATGATTAACCTGCACAATTGCATTTGCATTTCAAGGACTAATTTGGTATAAATAAATACCACGTAATACTTTAGAATTCCAAATGAAAGAAAATATTCATTTTACATTTATGAATCTAATTTTTTAAAATTCAACATAGCTGAACAAAATGATGGCATTTTGCAATTGTTCTATATTGAAATTAAGTTATATGAAATCAAGATAATATGGAAATATAACCTCCCCCCCCCCCCCCCCTCTCTCTCTCTCTCTCTCATATATATATATATATATATATATATATATATTCAAGAAAATTTAGACCTTTAACTTGTATTGGAGACAGCTACAATAAGCACAAAAACCCAGAAACTGAACAGAGAAAATGGATGCAAGTCTAAGCACGCAGAAAGGCAGATACGCAAAGAAAGAGAGAGAGAGAGAGAGAGAGAGAGAGATACACTCGTTAATGTCACATTCAAAAGGATATATTTGCAACAAAATGCAACTAAATAAAGAAATGACTGATAGAAAAGTTTTTCCTAATAATTGCAAGAGAAAAAAAGGACTAAAACCCATTAAAAGTTTTAAAACAAAAACTTAAAAAAAGAGAGTTGGAATAGACCTTGCATGAGAGAGAACAGAAATGAAATGGATCTTGAAGAATCCTGTCACAAGTGAAGCATACATTGGCAGAGCCCTTACAAGACCTTGACTGTGGCCTCTGATTCAAGAATATCACTTTAGCACTGTTTATAGTGTAGGGCTTCCCCAACCAAAAGAAACACAAAAAAAAAAAAAAAAAAAAAAAAAAAAAAACATCATTAATTAACTTAATTATGTCCTAAAATATCAGATTAGTTATTTCCAACAAAAATTATCAGATATAATTAGTACCTGAATATAAGAACAGTCAATAAGCTTCTCCAGATCCCCTAGTCTAACAACATCATGATAAACATATCTTCTCACCTGTGAAATTAGATCAGAACCCTAAATTATCCAATAATCACCAATCTTTAAGTCCAATTTTTTTTCTTAAAGATTAAATTCAAAATAACAAAATCATGGAAATGTGCATGTGAATTATGGGGTAGATGGCAGTAATTACTTCATGAAAGTGATGTGAAATTTTTATTTTAGCAGATGGAAAAATTTAGGTGAAGAAGTTAGGCAACCAGCCTCATGTGATAAGAGTAAAAAAATAAATGAACTGAGCAGAGAATAAATTATGCAGTTGAAATTAATTTTTTTTTATAAAATGAAAAAATATGGTCAAACTTTCGCTTTCTTGAAAGCAACAGGTGAGAAACCTTTGCAGGGAAAATGGATAGAAAAAAATCTTCCCCATATGGGAAACAAACCAAATCCAAAAGGTAGGAATCAGGGGAGACATGATAATCCGTTTATAGAATAATATGATATTTATATAAATTAAAATAAATCAGGTAGAATTTTTGATGAAAGATAGAAAAATAAAATTAAAAAAAAAAAGACACAGAGAGAATCTTGAATTTGATTATATGAAGAAAGAAGAATTTAACATGTCTTCCCATTGTGTACAATACATGATATGCAAAAAAGAAGCAACAAAAAGGAGTTATGATAAATTAGAAGAAAATAATTTCATAAAGTATGTAAAGAATTGCCAGTTTTTTTCCAAGAAACAAAATTTTATGTAAGAATTAAACTTAACAAAAATATTTAAGAATTCCCATTCAAAATTTTCAGCAGCAAAAAGGCATCAGAGATTCCTCTTCCTCTTCATAGAAAATTTCCTTAAACATTACTAGGTTTAAGATCGAATAGGAACATAAGCAAATCAAGAGTATTTAGGAGAGGAATTCTCAGGGACCTACAAGAATTAATGAAAAATAGGAAGAAAAACTATTAATTGCTAAGTAGATTGAAAAGCAGCAAACACTTTTGTGGAATGCTATAAAAAGTAAGTTTCAACCAAAATTAAGGAATTATAGAAAATTCCCTAATACCAAGAAAAGGAAAATAGAAAACTCCATAAACCCAGTTGACAAAACTAAAAGTTGAGCATTAATTTCAAGAATTTTCAAAAACCAAACAAAGAATTAAGAAAGAAAAAACAAAAGAAAAGAAAAGGGGTGAAAGAAAAACAAACTTTTACTATTGAAAACTGTACAAGAATCATACCTTGAACCTATTGGGTTTTGAAATTCAAAGAAATAACAAATACCCATTAAAGAATTAAGCAAAAGAAGCTGAAAAGAAGCATAAAAAAGAAGAAAGAATCTTGAAAAAGAATGAAAGAGAAGATCAAAACAGTTAAAAAACAGTATTCATGAATTTCCAAAGTACATGCATAAACAATTAGGAGAATAATATATTTACCTGAAGAAGAGGATGAGAGCGATGAGAAGAGAGGCAGTGAGGGCAAATACTAAGGCAACAGAGCAAGCAAAAGATGTTCTTTTCATTTTTCCTGCGATTTTCATGGGACACACAAGCTCCAAAAAACGTCTCAGCCATTAATCGATCTAGCCATGCAGGTTTAGTGCTATTATCACCACCATCGCCTCTACCATCTCCTCCGTTGGCGGTGGCGGTATTGGTGTAGTACATATTTTCTCTAACCATTTGAAATTGTCTGTCTCTTGTGTTTCTTGGAACTTGCAATTTTATATATAGAGATTCTTAGATGATGTGGTATGTCATATTATAGCTTCAAATGCTTAAGGAAACCCTACACAGCAGTACACAAAGTTTTGTTGATAATATAACAATATTTATAACTTTAGTCTATTTAAATTCAGGAGGTTACAGAATTGTTGTCGTTTTGATGGAGAGAGAAGTATGTGTGCTTTTGAGAGAAATGTGAAAACCCAGAAAAGTTAAAAAACTTGAAGGGAGGGAGAGAGAGATAGAGAGAATGTCTGCAATTTGTCTCTTAGGGATTATTAGTAAAGGTTTGGAGGATGTATACTTCATGAGCTATAGCTTATGAAGTCCTTAAAGGTTAAAATAAACTGTAAAGACATTTATTGTTATTATTTATATGAAGTTATTTGAAAACTATTTATTTTTATCAAAGAATTTGAAAAATAAAAGTTAATAATAAATTTAATTAGTGAAACCAAATCAATTATATTCAATTAATTTTTTTTTATAACCTGGAAATGCAATCTCTTTTGAATGTTAGAGCGTTTAAAATTTTAAAATTTTTTTCCGCTTAGTAAATTGCGTTTCAGGAGATCAAATTTACATTCTCATCCTTATATATGTTGACGTCATTACTTGCCTAAATACCTTGTTGGTAATGATAAACAAACTTTGGAAAAAATTGAAAACTGAACCAATCCAATTATTTTTTATTCTTGGTTCAGTTATTTGGTTTTTAATTTCAACTTCAGTTTTTAATTTTCAATTTTCTATAAATATTTATTATCTAAATAAAAATCGAATCGATATGTATAAAATCAAATTGACCGGTTTGATTCAATTTCCAACTTATTTTGATTAAAAAAAAAAAAAAAAAAGACTATTTTCGATTCTTAATTTTTAAATATCAGTTGGGTTGAGAAATGAACTGTTCGAAAATGTTAGAAAATGTATCGCCCATTTGTAGGCCCTACTTATTGGTATTAGATTTTTTTTTTAAGCGCACGGGTCTCTAATTCAAGCAAGAGTAAAATTTGCGGTCCACTTTCATTCATCCAAAAATTTTTAATCAATATTATAAAAATGAATTTAGTATAGTATAAAAATATCAGCTTATCATGTTAAATTATTGCTAAAAACATAAATATCATAACCCTTATCTCAAATGATAATAAGTATATAAACTATTTTACGAATTATTTTCTATTGTGCAAATTACTATTTTTAATATTGAAAAGAAAAGTTATAATCAGCAATATTCAATTTATATAGCTTTAAACAGATTTTTTTTTTATAAAAAATTGGAAAAATAAAATTTATATTATTATCAACAATATTTAAAATTTGATTTTACTTGTATTGATTAAATTCAAAAAGAAAATTAATTAGTTTTAAAAATAATCCTTTTTCCAAATTATTTTGTTTTGAAGTTTTTATTGTTCTTTTTATGATTTTTTTACTGGTGTTATTTCATTATTTGGACAGTAATGTAAAACAAGGTTGCGGATATTCTTTTCTTGTGTAAAGAAGAATTTTGAAGATTATCATGTATGGAAATTGCTAAAAAATTTATTTTGTTGGTTTGTTACGGATGGCCTTATACATGCGCTGACTGTATATAAGTCTTATACATGATAGACTAAATAATATTTTTTACTCATTTTATAGATTTTGAGTTTTTACGTGGATAACGATTTTTTATTGGACAAAAATATATTTAGTCTGATGTATGGAAGTGAAAAGAAAACTGCTCAATAATTATTATTATTATTATTATGTAGTAAAATAAGGAAAATGAAAATAGGAAAGAGAAAATGGGAAGAAAGGGAGATGTAAGGTGTATGATGGGGAATGGTGTAAATGGCGGGAATTCAATCCACCAATTTGTACCTAGGGGTGGCCACGGTTCTAGTTTGTACCTAGAACCGGCGGTTCCGGTTCCGGTTCAAAAAAACTGAAACCGGAACTGAACCGAAAAGTTTCGGTTCTGGTTTCGGTTTGGAATCGAATGGTTCCGGTTTCGATTTCGGTTCCGGTTTCGATTCCGGTATAGTGACAAAACCGACGGTTCCGATCGGTTTTCCGACGAATCGCATAATTTTAAAATTTAAAATTTAAATTTTGAAAACCGGTTTTCAAAATTTAATAAATTTGTGAAAGTTATTTGTAAAAAAAATACACCTAAAAAATTAAAAAAAATAGTTCAATTAAATTTATTTTTTTAAGACTTGAATATAATTATTTTTTTTAAAAAAAAAATTCTTCAACTGAATTCTTGAAAATATTAAAAAAAAAAAACAAAACTGACAGTTTCTAACGGCTAGAACTGTCGGTTCAAACAGGCCGGAGAACCGGCGGTTCCAATCCAGTTCTGACCGGTTTTCTGGAACCGCCGGTTTCGGTTCCAGAAATCTGGAACCGGAACCGAACCGGAAATCTCCGATTTCGATTCCAGTTCCAATTATAGTTCGGGACCGGTTTGAACCGACGGTTCCGGTTCCCGTAACCGTAATATGGCCATCCTTATTTGTACCTCTCTTTAACTTGAGCGCCCCGAGTAACATTTCCCATCACGAGCGCCCCATCATATTCCTTTTACCCAAATTGCCCCCTAATATCTCCATGGGATATGTGCATTACACTGCCAGAATTGCCCGCATTGCATTGCTGGATCTTCCATTTCCCTTTTCCTGAAATTTATTTTATGGCTAAATTCATAAATTCACCCTTTTACTTTTTATGTAAAATTTTACAGCACTCTCAATTTTCAATTTGATATAATAAACACTTCAATTTATAAAATTATAAATATTAAATACTTTAATTAATCTATTCAACACTTCAATTTATAAAATTAGATCGATTAAACACTTATTAGATAGTTAAAAAATATGAAAATTATTATTTTAAAAGTTGTATCAAATACGTATTAAATCAATAGCTTGTATATAAAAATCAAAAACCTTAAGAATTTGGTATTCCTAGCGTGATGAGATGTGAAATTATTATAAAAAGTAAAATTGAGAGTGCAATAAGGTCGATTTTAAAGTTTACGGTACCATAAAGTTCTTTTATTAAACTTTAGGGATTAAGTTATGTATTTTCAACCTTTATGTTATTGATATAACCTTATATTTATTTTAGCTTTTTTCTGTTTCTCATGAACTTTTAAAATTTTTAACCATTAAAAATTTCTGTAAATGAGAAAAATAAATCAGAATA
Organism: Jatropha curcas; assembly: GCF_041381405.1. NCBI lineage: Eukaryota > Viridiplantae > Streptophyta > Magnoliopsida > Malpighiales > Euphorbiaceae > Jatropha > Jatropha curcas. Next base: position 14,931,213 of record NC_143160.1, read on the forward strand.
ATTTAGTATGAAACAACAATATTTTAGAATCTAAAATGATATTTTCATTTGTCATTAAAAAATAAATAATGCTAAATGAATTTGAAGCGGGAAACTAACCCAGTTTGACTTTCTTTTTTTTTTTTCGAAGTAACTTTCATTAACTCGCTCTATTCGGATGTGGGTATTTTGGTTTGACATTGCTTCACACCAAAAAAGAAGGGAGCTACGTATGAGTTAAACTTGTCGATGGAAGTCTTCTTTCTTGATGGTGAAGCTTTAGTGGCGGACGGATGAGTAACGCGTAAGAACCTGCACTTGGGAGGGGAACAACAGCTGGAAACGGCTGCTAATACCCTGTAAGCTGAGGAGCAAAAGGAGGAATTCGCCCGAGGAGGAGTGGAACCATGCAGTACCAGATACGAGATAGATCTTCCAAAGTGAATTAGATAAATTCTTAACTATATTTATATATGAAACTTAAAACAAAGAGAAATTTCAAAACTGTATTAATTCAATATCATAATTTTTAGGACATTTTAAAATTCTATTTATTTTATAAAGATTTGATTGGATTTTAAGTGTTTTTTTTTAAATTGATTTTATAATAATTAATTATAAATTTGGCATCGTTATCATTGTATCTGTGTTAACAAAGTTTTCAAAACTGTATTAGATGATATGTTATCTTTAATTATCATCATCGTATCTTATCAATTAAAAAAAAAAAGTTTCAAATACTCAAATTCTCTCTTATATGTAGATTGCAGTCCACTATGATTCTAATATTTTTGGGCTCTTTCCTCAAGAAAGAGTACTTACCGTGGTTCTATCTAATTGATGTTAGATCTCAAGTGTCTAATGTTATCTCATTGAGAAGGCATCGACAGTCATTGATTGAATTAACACCATTGTGCTTCATTATGGTGCTATCACATGATATTGGAGCATAGTAAATCTTCTGAGGTTTCAGTAGAGGATTCTCCTCCATATCAACAACAGAAAATTAGCGGGAAAATAAGCTAACAGATGTTAGTTAGCTGCTCATTTTTTGTTTGTTAGTACACATGGATTGCTGAGCTGGAATTCTGTTAGTTTACAGTGCTCTTTTATTCTTTGTGCACATATACTTGTAAAGCAAGATATTCATTAAGTTAATGAGAATTATTTTTCCAATTTTTTCTTTTCTTTCAAACTCAGAAAGTTCACATGCTATCAGAGCTTCCGCAACTGATATTTTATTTTCACTTTCCTTCACTTTCTTAGAAACAAAACACCTTATAACTCACGTTATACTTCCAATTAACATACCAAAATTGCTTCATCTTGTTCCTTGTCCAATTCCGATTACAGTGACATACATTAAATTAGATTTTTCTTATTTCATTCTGTGTTCAAGCAAATGATGGCCACACCTACGATTCATCCAACTCAAGATCCACTGAGTCCGTATTATCTTCATCCAAATGAGAATCCAGCTCTAGTTCTGGTTTCTCTAGTCTTTACTGATTCTAATTACCATTCCTGGTCTAGAGCGATGAAGATGGCTTTACCGTCCAAGAATAAGATAAAGTTCATTGATGGAACTTGAGAGCTCCTCTCATCACAGATCCTTTGTACTCTGCCTGGGAGCGCTGCAACACTATGGTATTATCATGGTTAACTCATTCTCTTTCTCCTTCCATAACTCAAAGTATTCTTTGGATCGATAAAGCAGAAGATGTGTGGAAGGATCTTAGAGAAAGAATTGCTCAAGAAGATGTGTTGAGAATTTCTGATTTGCAAGAAGAGATATATTCTCTTAAACAAGGTGAGAAATCTGTCTCGGATTATTTTACTGATCTGAAGATACTTTGGGATGAATTGGGGAACTTTAGACCTATTCCTGTTTGTACATGTCTCAGTCCTTGTAATTGTGGAGTTTTGGCCAAATACAGGCAATATCAAGAGCGTGATTATGTAGTTAGATTTCTGAAAGGACTTAAAGATTCGTTTGCAACAGTTAAGTTACAAATCATGCTTATTGATCCATTTCCAAACATTAATAGAGCTTTCTCTTTGGTTCTTCAACATGAGAGACGACCCAATTACTCAATTCCTATCTTGCCTAACCCTACATTCACAGAACCTAAAGCTTTTGCCTATAAAACACCGCCAGATAACAGATTCAAACCTACAACCTTTAACAAATTTAATTCTTCCAGACCATTTCAGAAACCACTTCTGAATAATGCGGATACTAGATTTTGCACTTTTTATGGCAAATCTATACACACAATTGAGACATGTTTCAAGAAGCATGGATTTCCACCTGGATTTCCAACTTTCAAAGGGAAATCTCACATGGTCAGCAATGTTATTGCTAGTACAGATGCACAAACAGAATCTGCTGATTGCAAAGTCAGTTTTGCTTCACCTGGTAACTCAGCCAACACCAGTATTCCTCTTATTGAGGATCAGTATTGCACTTTCCTTAATCTCCTGCAGTCTAATCATTTTGACAACAGGCCGGACAATGCTTTGCAGCGACATCCCACAGATTCAGTTGATCTCACCAAATATGTCATTAATAAGCATTCATCTGCAAATTTGATTTCTGCCTTCACTCCTACAACAGGTATTCATTTTGCCTTAACATGCTCTCTTATTAAGGACAAATGGATTGTTGATACTGGGGCTACGGATCATATTGCCTGTAACCTTAGCATGTCTTCTACATGTTATTTCATTAAACAAATTCCTATTACTTTACCCAATGGAAACAAGGTAAATGCTTATATAGCAGGTACTGTTAACCTCACAGATAATCTGATTTTACATAATGTTCTTTACTCACCTCAATTCTCTTCCAATTTGCTTTCTGTTAGCAAATTAACTTCTATGACATTTTGTTATTTTACCTTTCTTTCTTCTATTTGCTTTATCCAGAATCTGAGCAATTGGAGAGTGATTGGTATAGCTAACGCTTGTGAAGGATTATATATTCTGGATCCCGCATCTTCCATTCATTCATTGAAGATTGTTACATCAAAAGCCATGACATCACCTTCATCTAAATCTTTTGATCTCTGGCATTATAGATTTGGTCACCTTTCTAATTCTAGATTCTCTTCTTTACAACATTATGATTCCAATATATATATATATGTCACTCTTCAAAGCAAAAATCATTACCTTTTGTATCAAGTACTTCAGTTTCTAATAAATGTTTTGATCTCATTCATGTAGACATATGGGGTCCTTATTCAGTTACTCCAATCAATAATCATAGTTACTTTCTTACCATAGTTGATGACTTTTCTAGATTTGCATGGATTTATATTTTATCTTTTATCTTTCAAGTCTAGTTGGGTATATCTCCTCAGGTAAGGATTGGTGTTTAGGTAACCGCTGGTTGGTGTTTAGGATTTGACCACTGGTTAGCATTTGGATTTGACTACTTATTGGTGTTTAGGGTTTGACCACTGGTTGGTGTTTGGATTTGACATTGACCACTGGTTAGTGTTTAGGGATTTCTTGGTCCATGACATGTGATGCTTGAATGTCGTGCCAAAATGGTTTCATGATTTTTGGTGCATATAATCCTAGAGATCGATTCTAGGGCCATTACATGCTTTACGTGGATTCAATTTAAGGATCCCATCCATTAGAGTTGGAATATACCTCATCAATTGGCCATGTCATATCAAATGGAACGATTGGTATGCCAAATCCGTTACCCTACTGAAAGGATCAGATGTACGCAGGATTGGGTGAGCATCTTTCTCGACTAGACACAACTCTAAGGAAGAGTGTCCCTAGGTGAGAATAGCAACTCAGTTTTCTTAATTCTAATGATGAAAAGGATCACAAATGATGCATTTGAATATATGCAAAAGGCAATTACTTGCTTAATCCTAAACCGGAGATTCGAAGCCTACTCTGTAGTCCTCTTACTATATTTTTTAGTTTGTAAAAAATGTTGAAGTCCCCAATGGAGTCACCAGCTGTGAGGCCCCTCTTGAGCGCCATAGGAAAGATCCAAAGGATGGAGTCTAGTAACATGGGCCCATTGGTCGATTTCTCACAGAATGACGAGAACCCCTTAAGGTTCTTTTTGTTTATTATGGCTTGGTTTAGCACTTAAGTGGTTGGATTGGCTCTTTGGAACGCTTTAACAATGTGTGGCGTGTTTTAGAGTCAACACCTTAATTTGTTTCTGTTTTCAGGAAAATATAAGGTAAAAACCCCATGATTGACTCCTTCTTAATTTGCCACAATGGATAAAATGCCTAGCCTCGAATCATTGGGTTTGGGGACTAGCGGCTTCTTTCGTATGGATCAATGATTTGGAATCTAAACAAGTAATCAAAATATCAGTTTGCGAGAATGACAGTGTTATAAATTTATGAACATACTTATAATGCATAACAAGTATGCAAAGCATTAAATGCATTATATTGAAAATGATGTAATTCGGAGGGGAACCCGACTCTAGCCTTTTTTATCGAGGATTCTAGGTCGTGCGACACATCCCCTAAATCCCGATCCGTCTATTCGGTCGGGGGCCTGCTACCTAGGCTGAAATCCTATATATACATTCGTACCTCATTTGTATGAGGATCATGGTGCACGAAGTTCTACCATTGATTAGGATGGTAGTGTGTCATTCTTAGAATAGGCTTATAAGGTGTTGGATGGACCAAGCTTTGGGTGCTGGATGGATCGGCTTTGGTTAAAAACTGGTTTTATAGTGTGTGGCGGACAGACCGGGCTTGATAGTTTATAGTTTATAAGATGCCGAATGGGTCGGGCTTAATTAACAAAGTTGAGTTTGAGTGATTATACCTTATGTCGAGGGGTTTGAAGGTCGGGTGGTGTGAGTGTACGGTTGCATAGCTCCACAGTGTAAAATGGCCAACGAGTTCGAGTCTTTCTCCAATAAAGCAAAGGTAGGGCGCGAGGACTCGATTTTAGTCTCATATTATATGTATATTAAGTATCTTTGGACCAAAGAGGATCAAAGTGTGATTGAAAGACGAAAGGGTCGACTTTGAGAACCAAGTCGGATTTTCACTCAATTAAGGAAAAAGAGTAAAATCGGAATATATTGCCTTATAAACATTCACATAAAGGAGAATGAGAGTCGTTGAAGCTTGAGAAGCACTCGATCAAGCAACAAGAGGTGCATGCAAATGGGGGGAGTGTTGAATTTATAGGCTGGCCAGTACCGATGAGCTCTTTGTCGGTACCGATAACCTGAGCACCAGTACCAGTGGAGGCTATTTATGGTGTCTTGTCGGTATCGGATGGAGGTGGCTGGTACCGACACTTGGCTGGTCAGTACCAGCTGAGCCAAATGACCTGGCTAACCTTTTAGCCTGTTTTCTGGGTTTTCGGGCTTTCGTGAGTACATTCGCCATCTGATCAAGCTAATTTGCAAGTTGTTGGAACTGTGACAAAATTTCCTAGGGCCTGGTGCTGAAATCATGGTCAATAGAGACAAATCTGAAGGACGGGTCAATTCGGATAGGCTCATTGGCCGATTTCTCATGGACTAGACGAGAACTCCTTACGGTACCTCTTATTTTGATTCTTAGAACGCTTATGGATTTGGCTCTTTGGAGTGCTTTAGGTGTGTTTTTATTTTTGTTTTTGTAGAAAATATAAGGTAAAAATCCTGTGGCTGACTCCAATTAATTACCACAATGGATAAAATGCAATAGCATCGAGTCATTGGGTTTGGAGACTAGGTTTCGGCTCTTTTCGTTAAGTCAATAGTTTAGAATTAATCAATTAATCAAAATTATTAGTTTGCATGAGTGCCAGATTATTGATGCATGATCTTACTTAGAATGCATGAAAATTATAGACAAAGCATTAAAAGCATAATATTAAGTAAAGGTATAATTTGGAGGGGACCACTCTAGCCTCATTTATCGAAGATTCCAGGTCATCCGACAATGTCCCCTAGAACTAGACTGGTCAGAGTGGTCAGGGGCCCGCTACCTAGGCTGAAATCCTAGATGTGCCTTTATACCTCGTTTGAATGAGGATCAGGGTGCATGAAGTTTTACCATCAATATAGTTTGTAATAATTACTTATTAATTAATTATAGCATTAAACCAAAGAGCACCAAAGTGTGATTGAAAGCTAAAAGGATTTGCTTTTGAGAACCAAATCGGAGTTTGATTCGATTAAGGAAATCAGACGAAAATCAGATTTTATGGCCTTAGAAACGTGCACAAGAGGGAGATTGTGAGTCGTTAATGCTTGAGAAGCACTTGATCAAGCAATAAGAGGTGCTAAGTGGGGGGGGGGGGGTGCTAATGTTGGCTCAAAGGTCAATTTTATCTTGAGATTTTGATGATTATGCAAAACAAATAAATTTAATTATTTGTGCTAATATTATTTTATGCAGATTTATTTATGTTTAAATATGGAAAATAATAAACAAGGCAAATTCCTACAAATCCAAGATTAATTGAAGATCATGAAGACCATTAAAAATTTTAGTGGTTAGCATTTTAGGATTTGTTGTAGATAGAGAGAATATTCATTTATAAGCACAAAAATATTTTTTCTCTCTTTCTCAAAAATAATTTTGGAGAAGTTTCCTTGAAAGTCAAAAATCTCGTTCTTAAATTCGCTTACCTAAATGAAAGAGATTTTGTCTTAATCATTTTTCGTAAAAAATTTTTGAAAAAGATTTTCTCATTTTCGGAAACTATCTTTATAAAATCTCGCTTTTATTCGCTTACCTAAATGGAAGAGATTTTGTCTCAATTATTTTTGATAACAAATATTTTGAAAAAGATTTTTATATTCGGAAACTATTTTTAAGGAAAGTCCAAAATCTTGCTTTTATTTGCTTACCTTAAAAAAAAAAAAGATTTTGACTCAAAACATTTTTGCAACAAGATCTCCGTATCTTCTAGTTTTGGGAAGTCAAAATTCTTATTTAAAAACTAAAGATTTTACTTTGTAAAACGAGACTTTCATCTCTCTCTATAAAAGGCGTCTTTCCCTCGTAAAGACGTGGGTTTTTGTTTTAAGAGTATAAGTCCATTGATCAAATATCTTAATCTCTCAAAACTTGCTCTTAACCCTGTTATTTCTTTTCTTCTTATTGCTTCACGAATTATTTTTAAGAGAAAAGAAAAATTTTATAACAACTTCTTTTGAAAAACACTTCTGTTCTATAAAACAGTTTTCTAAACTTGATTTCTGTTTTTTCTATGCTTACATTTGCATTTCTCTCTGTCTATATAGATTCTGTAATCTGTTGTAGATAGGTTTTTATTTGAAAAACTTTTGTGTAATAGTTTAAGTAAAAAGCTATTGTGAAATAGGTTATCAAGCGACCTTCTCCTTGTGTGGGATTCTAAAGTCTTGATTTGAGTTTCTGTTCTCTGCAAAAACAGAAAGGGTTGAGGTTAACTAGAACCTTTAGAAAATCTAGTGGGACAAAGGGTAGATCTAGGTGTTGATCTATTGCCATGTACTGTTGGTTTGTCTCTTACCCTTAAGAAGAGATAACACAGTGGATGATCTCAAGATGAGTCTTAGAGTGTGGATGTAGGCGAGTTAATGCCAAACCACTATAAATCGCTATGTTGATCTTTTTACTCTCTGAAGTTCTACTTGATACAATTTTACTAACACTTCTGTTAATCTTTTAGAAATGCTAAGTTGTTAATAGTTTTGTTGTTCTAAACTCGAATAAGCTTTATCTTTATCGAACATTAGAACTCTGGATTTCTGGATTGTGAAAATACCATGTTCTAATCTGTTCTTCTAGATTCAGTATATTTCACAATTTGGGTTTCTAATCAGTTTTCTAAGTTTACTTACAGCTTTGTGTAGCAGTTTAGAAATTCAATAATTGTCTCTCACATACTCTTTAATATTTGTCTAAACTTTATGAGGTAGCTCAAAAACGTAATAACTTTCCTTCATAAAGTCGTTTTGAAATTGATTAAGATATTGTGAAGCAATTCTAATCAATAGATGCTCTTTATAAAGTCTCTATTTTCTGCATAGAGCTTTGTGAGGAAGTTCTAATCTTAATAACTTACTCTCACAAATGCACTCTATTTCCGCTGCAATAGAATTCTGATTTTGTTTTTTGATAGTTAAATTTTAATTTTTAGAAAACCCAATTCACCCCCTCTTGGGTTGTGCCATACATATACGAGACCTACAATCTGGTATCAGAGCTTTGGCTCTTGACTTATCGAAGCTTAATAGCTTGAGAGAAATATCCCATGGCAGCCCTACTTCCTCTTATATCTTTAGAAGGTCAATCTGTTTCTAGAGCTTCTTTGTTCAATGGTTCTAATTACTCTTACGGGAAAACCAGAATGGAAAATTTCATAAAATCAGTTTACATAAACTGCTTGAGGAACGTCATTACTGGTCCTCGTATTCCTATGAAAACTGTAGAAAATGAGAGAGTTAGAAAAACAAAAGAAGAATATATTGATGCTGATTGGAATAATATTTCTATAAATGCAAAAGCTATTGATATTCTTCACTGTGCAATAGATCCAACAGGAGACAAGAAAGTGTCTAGATGTAAGTCTGCAACGAAAGTCTGAGAAAAACTTAGAGTTACCTATAAGGGTACTAATCGAGTGAAGGAATCCAGAATTAATATCCTTTGGAGAGAATATGAAATGTTTAGTATGAAAGAAGGAGAGACTATTGTTGAATTCTAGATTTACTAATATAGTTAATCCTTTGAGAACTCTCGAAAAGGAAATTTCAGAAGATGAGCTTGTTAAGAAAATCCTTAGAATTCTACCTAAAAAATGGGACTCTATAGGAACTGTTATGAATTACAAAGAGACTCCCGTAACTTGTGATTATCTGATAGGAGCTCTTGTTTTAGAAGAGATGAAATCTTCTTTGACTGTAGAAGATAAGAAAAACAGAGAGCTGGCTTTGAAAGTAGTTTCTAGTGAAGAAAGTTCTTCTGATCTTGATAGTGATGGTTTAGCACTTGTTGCTAAAAGATTCAAAAAGTTCTATAAAAAGAGTGGTAGGCCACAGAAAAAATTTATTAAAAAGAACTTTTCACCTAAAAATAGCAACTTGCCAAAGAAAGAACCTTCCGAAGTGGTTTGTCATGAGTGCAACAAGCCCGGCCACATCAAGCCTAACTGTCCTAAACTTAAAAAGAAGTCAAAAAAAAGAAAAGCTGAAGCAGGCATTCGTAGCTGCTTGGAGTGATTCAGATGTTTCTAATTCTAAAAGCCAAAGTGACCAAGAAGAAATGCCAAATATTTGTCTAATGGCCACTATCAATTCTGACTCCAAGGAAATCGGCACTTTGACATCAACCTACAAAACTGAAAGTAATGAAACAGATGCAACGGGCCAAAAGCGTGAAGAAAGCAGTGTAAGTATTTTTGAACCTGAATCTAAAAATGATCTTTTAGGTACTTATAATAACCTTTGCAATGAATTTGAAAAGCTTGTTAAAAAGCATAAATTTCTAAAGAAGGATTTCATAAAGTTAAAAACTGAATGTAATCATTTGAAAGAAGCTTTTTATTAAGAAGTTATATGCAAAGATCTTATCATAGAGATCAAAGATCTTAAAGATTGTAATGATAAATTTTCTAAAAATCTTAAATACTTTGAAGAAAAATGTAAGAATCTGAATTCTGAAAATAATCCTTAAAAACTGAGATTATAATTCTGAAGTCAATTTCAGAGTTATTTTCTAAAGAAAAAACAAGTTTTAGCTATGATAGCATTTCAAAACAGAATCATGTTTCTACTAAGAAAAATGTTGTTTCTGATGTTGTGACTTTAGAACATAAAAAATCTGACAGTCTCAATAGAAAGAAAAATCATAGTAAGCTGAATACATCTGTTACCACTAACCCTCCAGGACCCAATATGAGTTGGGTACCTAAATTTGCGTGATCTTTTCACGTGTACCTAAATTTGTGACAGCCTTGCTCTAGGCATATGACTAGTGATAGAAAGAAATTCACCAGATTAGAAAAGAAAAAGGGAGGTACAGTGAGCTTTGGAGACAAAGCAAAAGCTAAAATCTTTGGCATTGGTGTGGTAGGTTCTAATCCTTCAATAGAAGATGTATGCTTAGTAGAAGGATTACATTATAACTTGTTAAGTGTGAGTCATATTTGTGATAAAAATAAAAGAGTGATCTTTGAACCCTCTGATTATGAAGTTCAAAACATGCATGATAACAAAACTTTATTTGTTGGAAAAAGGTTTGGGAACAATAACTAGTAGACCTTTCTGATATGCATAACCTAGATATATGCTTAGTTTCTGTTGACAATTCTAGTTGGTTATGGCATAGAAGACTTGGACATGTAAGCATGTCCCTTATTTTCTAAATTGTCTAAAAAAGATTTGGTTCGTTTGCCAAAGCTTAATTTTGAAAAAGATCACATTTGTGATGCTTGTCAATTAGGCAAACAAACTAGAACATCTTTCAAATATAAGGGCATGGTTTCTACTTCTAGACCTTTAGAATTGCTAGACCTTGATTTATTTAGACCTGTTACTCCTTTTAGTCTTAGAGGAAAGTTCTATGCATTTGTTATTGTAGATGATTACTCTAGATTCACCTAGACACTCTTCTTTAGAAATAAGGATGAGTCATATGACATGTTTGTTCATCTTTGTAAGAGAATACAAAATGAGAAAGGATTCAACATCTCTGCGATTAGAAGTGATCATGGAGGAGAATTTGAAAGTTATAAATTTGATACTTTTTGCAAAGAATCAGGAATCTTCCATAACTTCTCAGTACCTCGAACACCCCAGCAAAATGGAGTAGTAGAACGCAAGAATAGAACACTTCAAGAAATGGCTAGAACCATGCCGAGTCATTCTAAATTACCAAAGTATTTCTGGGAAGAAGCCGTTAACACTGCATGTTATATTCTAAATAGAGTTTTGGTAAGATCTAAACTTAAAAAGACTTCATATGAGCTATACAAAGGTAGAAAGCCAAATATTGGTTGCTTTCACATTTTTGGATGTAAATGTTTTATTCTAGACAATAAGAAAAATCACCTTGCTAAATTTGATGCTAAATCTTATGAAGAAATTTTTCTAGGATATTCTAGTAATAGTGAAGCATATAGGGTGTTTAATAAGAAAACTCTAATTGTAGAAGAATCTGTTCATGTTGTGTTTAATGAATCTGACTCTACTTCTAGAATTTTAGAAAATGATGATATTGTAGATTTTAATCAAGAAAAGCAGAATAAACAATCAGAACAATTAGAACAGCCAGAAAATGAGCAAAACATTGATAATCAGGCTGAATTAGAAGATGAACATGAAGATCAGAACGCAACTGAAAGTCAAATGCAAGAAACAGAAAATGAAAATTCTCAATTACCAAAAGAATGGCAATTCCACAGGTATCATCCTTAAGAGGACATCATGGATAATCGTTCAGAAAGGATGATGACTAGAGCTAAATTTAAGAGATATTTTAGTAATGTTGCTTTCGTTTCTCTATTAGAACCTAAAAACTTAGAAGATGCTCAAAATGATGAAAGTTGGATTCTTGCTATGCAAGAAGAACTAAATCAATTTGAGATAAACCAAGTTTTGAAACTTGTTTCTAGACCTAAAAACCATTCTGTTATTGGAACAAAATGGGTGTTTAAAAATAAGCTTGATGAACAAGGTAATGTTGTGAGAAACAAAGCATGGTCAGTGGCTCAAGGGTACAACCAAGAGGAAGGTATCAATTTTGATGAGACTTTTGCTCCGATTGCTAGACTTGACACCATTAGAATGCTTTGTGCATTTGCATGCTTTAAAAATTTCATGTTGTATCAAATGGATGTGAAAAGTGCTTTTCTTAAGGGTTTTCTAAATAAAGAAGTGCATGCAGAACAAGCACCCTGCTTTGAAGTCTATGATAAACCAAATCATGTTTACAAACTTACTAAAGCTCTTTATGGTTCGAAACAAGCTCCTAGACCTTGGTATGAAAGATCAAGTAAGTTTTTATTACAAAATGATTTTTCTAGGGGAAAGGTTGATACTACACTATTTATTAGAAATGAAGCACATGATATTCTAGTTGTGCAAATCTATGTTGATGACATAATCTTTGGTTCTACTAATGACCTTCTTTTTAAGGAATTTTCTAAGATTATGCAGGGTGAGTTTGAAATGAGCATGATGGGAGAATTAAATTTCTTCCTTGGACTTCAAATCAACCAATGTGATAATGAAATTTTCATAAACCAAAGCAAGTATACTAGAGAATTGTTGAAACGGTTCAAAATGGAGAATCCCAAGGTATGTAGTACACCAATGAGTCCATCCTCAAAACTAGAAAAAGATGAAAAAGGTAAGGATATGGATATTAAATTGTTTAGAAGTATGATTGGTTCTTTACTATATCTAACTACAAGCAGGCCTGACATTCATTTTAGTGTTTATTTATGTGCTAGATTTCAATTATGTCCCAAAGAATCTCATTTAATTACTGTAAAAAGAATTCTACAATATCTTTGTGGAACTTCTAATTTGGGTCTGTGGTATTCTAAAGGTGATACATTTGATCTTGTTGGGTATAGTGATTCTGATTTTGCAGGAAGCAGAATAGATAGAAAAAGCACGTCTGGAACTTGCCAGTTTCTAGGTAGCGCCCTTGTATCATGGTTTAGTAAGAAACAGACATCTGTTGCTTTTTCTACTGCAGAAGCAGAATATATTGTTGCTGGAAGTTGTGTTGCACAAGTTCTATGGATCAAGGAATAATTGGCAGACTATGGTCTGAAATTAGAAACAGTCCCAATTAAATGTGAAAACATAAGCGCCATCAACTTATCTAAGAATCTAGTCCAGCATTCTAGAACCAAGCACATAGAACTCAGACATCACTTCATACGTGATCATGTTAAAAAAGGTGATATAATGATTGAGTTCATTCTTACAGAAAAGCAATTGGTAGATATCTTTACGAAACCTTTAAGTGAAAGTCAATTCTGCTTAATTAGAAGAGAACTCGGTATGTTAGTTCTAAACTCTTAACTTTAGAACTCTGTAAGTATGTTCTAAAATGCTTTCTATATTTGGACTTGCTCTGTGTTATGTTTTAATATTCTATTCCGTGTGATTCTGAAAAATGTTTTTGTCTAAAAGAGATGCATAATGCTCTGATGTGATTCTAATGTCATTATCAGATTCTAGTTTTAGACAAAATAAAAAACAATCAATTTCTTTTATTTTATTTTGTTGTGTTTATTTTATTGTGTTTTGTGTCTTTATTTTATCTTGTTTTGGCGGTATTTTCTTTTTGAATATTTGAGTTGGTTTAACTTTCCTTAAAAACTGTTTTTATTCATTTAAATTTTCTTCTTTATTATAACTTCTCTTTTAAGTGTTTCTTTCTTTCCTAAATTTTATATCTTCTCTAAATTAATCACTTTTCTTCTCTATTAAAACTATTTTATCTTCTCTTTTCCCCTCTCACATCGAAACCCTAAACTCTTTCTGCTTCAAAAGCCCTAACCATGGCTAGATCAAGTTCTACTTCTTCCTCCTCTGATTCTTTGACAGAACAAGAACTTATGCTTCTTAAGAGGTTATCTAAGAAGTATGAACAGAAAGAATCAGGACAAAAGAAATCCATTGAGGAATCGAGTTCAAAGAAAGTCAAATCGAAAAGTAAACAGAAAAATCAAAAGGGGAAGAAAAATTGAAGGAACAGGTCTCTGGTTGTTGCAGCAAAGGTAAAGCTATTTTATCTCAGCATCATCTTATGCGTTCATATGTTAATGATTGGAAGTTCTTTGGAAAAGAAGAATTGAACTTTAGGGAACTATTTAAGTTTCAGGGATGAATGGAGTTTTTTTTATTAAATAGACCTTGCTATGAGAATTTGGTAAAGGAATTTTATGGCTCTCTCAAAGCCACTGGTTCAGAGACACTGTCTGTGAAAATCGAGGGTGAAACCAAAGTGCTATCTTACACTAATTTGAGTAAAATTTTCAAAATACCAAACACTGGGTCTAGGGTAACAAAGATTAAGGATATTTGTAGGATAAATGGGTATAAAAAGGAAGAGTTTGTAAAGAAAATTGTTAGAAAAAGTTCTGCAGAAAAACAAAATGTGATTGAGTGCTCTAATTTGAATGACATTATGAAGTGGTTGTATAAGTTTATTGTGCACTTTATTTATCCAAAAAATGACTCGCTCACTTATGTAAATCAAGTTGAACTGTGCATAATGTGGCATATAATTGAAAAGAAACCCTTTAATCTGTGCCATATTATTTTTGACAAAATGCAGAACAACCCTAAGAAATTACCCTATGGTATGGTGCTTACCCCCTATTTTTGAGTTTTTGAAAGTGGATTTGGATAATAGTAAAGGTCACAGTGTTTCAAAGTTAGATAGTGGATCTTTGAAACTAAAAGATGAAGAAGAAAAAGAAAAAGAAGAAGAAGAAGAAGAAGAAGAAGAAGAAGCTGAGAAGAAGATGAAGAAAAGAAGATTGGAAAAAGGAAAAGGAAAATTGGAGGAAGTTGAGAAAGAAGAAAAGAAAGAAAAATTAGAAGAAGAGAAAAAGGAAGAAATAAGAAAAGAGAAGGAGGAAGCAGCTGAGGTTGAGATAGAATCAGAAAAGGGATTAGAAGAAGAAACAGAGAAAGATGAGGCAGGAACTGAAGAGAAAAAGAAATCTGTTGATTCTGGAAAAGAGACTGTAAAAGAAGAGTCAGTAGAAGTTGAGGAAGCAGTGATGCTGATACAGAAAAGCTAAAATTAAGTAACGCAGAACAAGAGACTGAGGTTGAGGCTAAAAAGAAATCAGAGTTTCTAACAGCACAAAGGAGTAGAGAGGCTATGCTGGGCAAACTGGAAAAAGAACTCATTGAAGAACATAATAAGGAGATTGATGAGGCTATCAAATAGAGTAAGGCTGTGATTGAACACAACCAATCCCTCATTGAGTTTTTAGAAAGGATGAAAGATGCCAATGCGAGAAGGCTAGCTACTCTAAAGGTAAAAAGCACACCCTACACTCCTACCTCAGAAAAGCCTAAGAAAGTGAAGCACATTGCGGGAAAACATAGAGTTCATGGAAGGAAGCCTCCTCTACATCCCTCTTCTAAACATCTTGGGAGTCCTGTTGAAACTTCTCCTGCACAGAAACTCAGAAGTTCTAAGAGACTTAGAACTGATTCCAAACCCCTCTAACTATGTTTTGTGAACTATTTTCTGTTCTTTGTTTTAGTTCTTTATTTGTCTTTGTAGTTTGTGTTATTTGAATTTTGTTTAATTTTTTTTATTATTTTATTTGTTTGTTTGCTCTATTTTTTTTTTATTAACCTTTCTTTATGATGATAAAAAGGGGGAGAACACATGATATTTTGGTGATTAGGTACCTGAAGGAGTATGTTACTTTTTTAGTACTAATCTTTATATGCTTATCATGTTCTAATCCATGTCATTTTGTTTCCATATAAATAGAAAATAGAATATGGGCTATTTACTTTATATGATGATCTGATAGTTAGACTTTAGAACTCAGTTTTTAATTCTAAATATATGTTCTAATATCAGTTTCTAAAACTATTTTCTATTCTAATCCCCATAGATATTTTACTGCACTTATTCAGGGGGAGCTTTATATAAGTTCTCATTTTGCTTCATGATAAAATATATTATGTTTTAGGACTTATAATTTATTGGCATGCATAAATTTAGGGGGAGCATATGATTTTATGTTTGATAAATTTATTGATTTTGTCATCATCAAAAGGGGGGGGGGGATTGTTGGCTCAATGGTCAATTTTATCTTGAGATTTTGATCATTAAGCAAAACAAATAAATTTAATTAATTGTACTAATATTATTTTATGCAGATTTATTTATGTTTAAATATGAAAAATAATAAACAAGGCAAATTCCTACAAATCCAAGATTAATTGAAGATCATGAAGACCATTACTCTCACAAATGCATTCCATTTTCGCTACAACAGAATTCTGATTTTGTTTTTGATAGTTAAACTTTAAGAAAACCCAATTCACCCCCCTTTTTAGGTTGTGTCATACATATACAGGACCCACAGCTAAATTTATAAAGGAGGCTACCTGGCCAAGGTACCTTGGGCTTGCCACAAGTTACCATGAAGCCCTCCCATGGTACTATGGGTGGGCCACAGTAGCCTACCCACACCCACGACACCTTGGGGCCCAGGCTACCAGATGGCCTGCTTTGCCTAATTTTGTGCATTGTTTTGCTTTCGTGGGTCGATTTGAGTCCCAAACGATGTTCGTCGAGCTTATTCTTGAGCCATTGAAATTGTGACAAAATTTCCTATATACCGATGCTGAGATTAGAGTCAACAAAGAGATGTCATGTAACACTACATTGTTGAAAGAAAACTAATGCAGTATTCCATCAAACCACAGTCTGGACCATTCAAATTGAAGAATGATGAAGGGCATTCGAAAATTGAAGAAATCAAAAAGTGCCACTTTGTAGCCAAATATTCAAGATGTCTTTCATTCTTTTGACGATTTTTTTTCTTTCGATTCCCTTTCTTTTTGCCTCAAAAGGTAATGGTGTTTGAACAAGAATTTTTATTTATTTACATTTAAGATTTCACTCCTCACTTTATCAAAAGACACTAGAAATATTTGGAACAAATTAAAGCTTTTTCATTACCAAAAGTTATGTTTACAAGCTCTTTACATAATTGAAGGCCCTAGCTAGGCTTTTACATTTTTTAAAACTCAAACTACTAACTAAGAGCTTTGATGTGGTCTAGCATCCTCTAATGTGAAATTTTCGATTTCCACAAGGCGATTCATGGTGTTGTGCATAAGAGTGAAATAAGCCTCGATGCCTTGGAAGAGAGTTACAACTTCAATTTGGGCTTGCTTGATTTTGAAGAAAAGTTGGTGAGCCTCTTCTTCGGGATCATTTGTATTGGTCTATGGAAGACAAGAGGAGCTTCCCTTCTTGGAGCTTGAGTTTCAGCTTAGACGGAGCATCAACATTTGCGTGAGCTCTTTTTGCTTGTTTTGAGTCAATCACCTTCCTTAGGTCTTTCCCCCTTTGATGTTTCGAACGACAAGACTGAGACATGACAAAATACCCCTATATGGATAAAAAGAAACACGGTATGTGATGCATGTGGATAATGAAAAATATACACAGACACAACAAAGGGAATGGGAGTTAGAAAATACATATTCTCCACCCTTATTTTTCACACACACGATTCATGATCAAAAGTTTGACTAATTTCATAGGACAATTTGGGTAGGCCCATAAACCATCATGGGATTTTGGACCAATGCCTCTCATATTTATTGATGAATGTACAATACAACAACATATCATAATATTATTATGGTAAACCTAGGGATATATACTAGGGGTCATTACATGGGTTTTGGTTGGATTTATAATTCTTGGGTTCCGTAAGCGAGAATTGATTGTATCCTCCCATTTTGCTTTTGGTCTAAGCTAATGGTGATAACAGATTGTGCCACCTCCTTTTAATATACTAAAAGTTACGAGGCTTACAGGTGGTGTATATAAATGAAGGTTTAAATAGTCGAGTAGAGTGGGAGGACCCATCCCCAATACCATATTTTAGGTTTATGGTAGAAATAAGATTGAGAAGAGAATAATGTCATGAATGCTGATATATATCTATAGAATTTAAAACTCAATTTCAAGTCAATAATAATACTAAGAAGTGAATAAGACAAACATAAGAGTTAACTTCTTTAATGAACCAAAAATCAGAAAACTAGAGATGTTGGATTTGATCCCTAGTGGAGTTGCCCGACTAAAAGTGCATCATCGGGATGTCGAACTGGCTTTGATGTATTTTAATTTATAAAAATAGTTTTTTATTTATTAAACTCGTTCCACCTTCAAAAGGAAGATCTTGTTTTTGCAAAAAGTGTTTTGTAATTGTGGACTTTCTTTTAGAAAACGGACTCTTACATTGGTAAGAGTGTTTTTAGGAGTCGCCACCCTCTTTTAGGTAAAACATCAAATTGATTACTTCTTTGGACGAAATTGACTCAGTTTAACTAGAGTCTAGGTAAGAAAGTTGGGTATGACCTCGGGAAAGTGTTAGACACTCGAATCGCCTGGTCTTTGGACCTGCCTCCATTGTTTGTCCAATCATTCACTTCGAAGTAATAAAATTGACTTTAATTGGTATGCTAAAAATATTTTAATGTATTTTTTTTATAAAAGATGACATTCACAATCATTATAATCAATCAATCAATTAAAGCATAAAACCAAAATCATACATAGAAAGAGGGAGGAGAAAAGAAATACAAACCATATTACCCTAGGAACATTCTAACCATAATCTCCAAATAATTACCCATCCCTAATTATTACATTTAGCAATTATAGAGTTTATTAAGAATTCTTACAAAGCCATAAATAATAGTATTGAAATACACCATGCATAATAATAAAGATTATAACAATCAATAATAATAATGAATAACAAGAAATAAACATGTAATCAAATCACAGAAGCATGAAAGTAAAGATGAAAACAATAGGGAAGCATAAATATAAATAACGCATAGATGGATTAACATAAATAGAAATAAAGCAAAAATGGAGTTAATGAATAGATATTAAATAAAGCATAACGTAAATGAAAGGTAAAGTGCATAGTAATGTAAATAAATTGCAGAAACATGAATTGCATAAAAAATAAATGACTGAATAGTAAAGTGCATTAAATTAAAGGATTACATGAAAAATGATTCAAGCCTTTGATGTTCATCCTTTGAAAAGATGAACAAATATGACTATCACAACCCAAATCCATCTTTATTATTGATTAATAAGTCTCTTTTGGTTCCAGAACATCATTTAAGCCTTAGCTTTGGTTTTAGACCCAAAAAGACCAATAGAATTGAGTTTAAGCATTAAAAACATGAAAAATGGTTTTATGGATAGAAATTCCATGTGCCACACGTAATGGCATGCGCCATTACTCTTGTGGCATGCCTGGTTTCACGGACCATAACCTAGAAACTGTTTGGCTATAGAGAAATAAGGTGAGTCGTTTCTCTAGTGGCCCACGCCACTTTAGAAATAAGGTGAGCCATTAGAAGTGGTGCATGCCACTTTGTAAATAAGGCGAGTCATTAGAAGTGTCATGTCACTAAAAAACAAGGTGAGCCATTTCTCAGCAGCCAAACAACCTTTCGACGATCCTAGGTTTCCCTTACATCTAGAAATATCACTTTTAATGCAAAAGAAGTTGATGAACACCCTTAGAACACAAAGCTTGATCCGAACTTGTGTTTGATTAATGAATAATATTTGTGTGTGGATGATTGATTTCGTGATCTTGGTGATTATTTTTATTACTAATGAACACTTAAGTGTTTTTATACGAGAAAAACTAGATTTCAATTAAAAAACCTAAGTGAGAGTTTATAGAAAATGTTTTCTCAAATCACCAAAAATCCAAAAAAATCCCCAAATCCTTTGTGTAGTGGGGTATAGGTAAAGTGTGATAGTTAACCCTAATTTTAGGGCTTAGGTGGAAAAAAACCACTAATGGGACCTAAAAATTAATGGGCCAAATTTTATGAAATATTAGACTGGGTGGCATGAAAATTGTGACAATGCACTAGGACGCATAGTGGCGCAGATGTGACGCTTCCTAGACCTTGTTTCGGTGCGAAACTTCTAGAAATCCGAAAACATAAAAAGGACCTAATAACTCCCTCACTTTAACCTCAGATTATCGGATCAAGAATCAATTCTACCGGGTGTCCAAAAACTGAATTTTGTTTAAAAAAGGTTATCATCACTAAGCTTATTTCTGGGGCAAAAATCGAGCTTCTACTCCTAGCTTTATGCATTGTCGCAAATGTTCTTTAGCAATGAGACTGGGCATGCCCAAATTCATGACAATACTTGCGTTGAACTTTGATGTTATCACCATTCTTGTGCTTGGATTGAAACCTGCGATGAGAAGTATAAAACATAGTGTCCATTGAGTGATTATTAGAATCCAACATAGATATTATGTTAAGTCAAGTTTTCTCCTGAATGAGCTGACGAAGAATATTATCAAGCTCTGTAATTATTCGATTAATAATGTTTGCCCTAACATTCTCAATATGAGGCCTAAGTTTTATGGTAAAACTACGGTACAAATTTCAAAATTTCTGTATTGGTGCATAGTTATTTTCCCACTATTAGTTTTAGAATAGATAAATATAAATCATTTGATTTAAACTAAACCAAGTGCTTAATACCTGTAAAATAGGTTATCAAAAGTAGAGGTTTTCCTTTTTTTCAATATATCAAAAGTAGTTATATATATCAAAAATAGCATATTTATTTTTTATTTAATATCTATTTTTCTGTCAATAGATATAAAAGTAACTATTTAATTGTATGAATTTAAATATTATTTTCAATACAACTATAATTTTTTTCAAAATAAACAATTATCTAATATATCAAATTTATTTATCCAAAATAAATTATTTAAAATTTTAATAAATAAATATAAATTTTTATTTATCTTATTATTAAAATTTTTAGGATGTATTTATGCGATTAAAATTGTATTATATACATGATATCTCATTATCTTCTAATATAACATTTTTAATTAAGAAAACTAAAATTATAAAACTCAAATATTCACTTAAAATTTATCTCCTTTTATAATATTTAATAAACACACGTGTCCAAAAAATTATGTAAATGGAACCATATTAATTGTATTTTATTGTATTATTTGAGTCATATAATTAGATTTTATTATGAAAAATAACTTTATATCAAAGTTAAAACAAGATAGATTTTAAATAATTTATTTTTTTTCGTATACATATAGATAAGCAAACTATATAAGGTTATTGTCATAACATCTCTTTAAAATGTGTTAAATTTTGATTATATGATAATTTGTATAAATATTTATAAATTAATTTTAGATGTTCAAAACAAAAATATATTAGTCTAATTAACAATTGGTATGCATAATATTTCTTCCACAGAGCATGCAAAGTAAGTATGTAATTATTCTATTATCTTGTTTAATTTAATATTATGCATAAAAACTATGACATAAATACTCTTTTTTATATTATTTATACAAAAGTATAATAACATTGAATTAAACCATATAAACAGCATTTACACAATATCTTATAATATTTTATTATGTTTAAATGTCACTTACTTACTCTTGCATGATAATGAGAGAAAAAAAATTTTAATTCTTGTTTTGAAAAATATTATATACTTTTTATGTAATACGTTATGGAATAGAAGAGAAATAAGGAAAAAAATATACTTAAGAAATATAAAAATAAATAAACAAAGTAACGGGTTTTATTACCTACTATAAAAGGTTTCTATAGACAAGTGTCAATTGTAGAGCAATCTGTATTAATACAGAATTGTTGCAATCTGTACATTAGTAAAAGCCAGGTTTTATAATGAATTGCATGATTCTACTGCAATCTCTCTCTTCTTTTTTTTTTTTTTTTTCAAGTTTTTCATAAGCCTTGCTAGAAACTAAATTCATTGACATTATGTCTTGTTTCAGTCTATAATTTCAAAAGCTCTACATAAAAGGTCTTAATATTCCTATCCCCTTGACTGATTTTTGCAATCTCAAACTTTACTTCAAATTACCCTAGATTGATTAGCTTGGGAGTAAATCTTTTGTAAATGTTTCGATACTTCACATGCTATTTTCGAATGTCTAAGACGTAGGGCAATATCAGGTTCAACTGTATTGAGAATCCAGGTGATAACTTTTGCATTTTTCATTGTCCAAGCCCCCTTATTTTTTCATTCTTAAGGTTCAGTTATAGTTCCATCAAGGATTGCAGTAAGGATTTGAAATTGAAATTTTCACAAAGCATAATTTTTCCCATTAAATTTGACACATATTGTTTCTGATTTATCAAACTCCATCAAGATGGAAGGACACAAAAAAAGTGGAGAAACAAAGTTTAGGTCACAGATGTTCGTAAAGATCGAACTTAAGTTCTCCAAAAGGATTCAAAATTATCAAGGAGAAAAATTTCAGTATGAGAGAAAGGTCATTGCTCTGATACCATGATGAAGAGAAGAATCAAATACACAAGATAAAGAACTGAATATGAAGAATAGAAAAAATGCTCAATGAAAACTTGCTTTTGTATAGTTCTCAGAATTCTTTTTATAATATACAAGATGATCTTTGTGCATATCATTTACATAATGATAAAAATATTTGCTGCATAAAACTAGCCTATAATAGTTGTACACAATCTCATAACATTTGCAGTATTCTTGCCATAATAATGACCACAAACAAAATCTTTATATGCATAAAACTCGTCATTCTTAATATTTTGACCCTTTTGATTTGTCATTTTCCACAAAAATAATCATTTTCACTCTCGATTTCCTAAAAGACACTTTATTAATTTTACTAATTTACTTAAAAATGGGGAAAATGCAAATAATTTTAATACCAAACTTCTAGGAAAAAAAAAAAAAAAAAAAAGCAATTATATATCTACCCGTCAGTAAAGATGGAAAAATCTTAAACTATTTATGTTTAGACTTTTTTTTTTAAAATTTCAAAATCAATAAAACTTTGTCTAAAACACTTCTAATCATAAAGGAATCACTACATTTTCAATTTAATTTTTAAACCTAATCCTCATTTTATCAGGAAAATTACCCTATTTTTCTCCAGAAAATTTTAGAGTTTGTTTCCAATTTTATTTAGAGCTTTTGACTTTTTGGTAATTTTCTTATTTTTAGAGATTTTAAGATTCAACTAATTTGTTTATTTTCATACGTATATAATTAACTCCCCTACGTAAATAGATACATTTATTGTTTTCTCTTTTTTTATATATTTTAGGATTTAATTAATCCATTTACTGTAATTTACTTAAGTTTTCTATACAAATTAATCGTTTTTTTTTATTTATCTCCTTTTTATCTTATCATAAATTTTATTTTATACTCCTTCATTCCAAAAAGATAGCCCATCTTTCCTTTTTAGTCTATCCCAAAATATTGTCCATTTTCTTTTTTTGCATTATAATTAATCCTTAAATTTTCTATCATACCCTTATTAAATTTTATCTTATTTTCAATAACCCTCATTAATTCTTACATATTATTCCAATATAATAATTGATCATGTGTTATTTAAGATGAACATAATAAGAAAATTATATGAATAAAATTGTCTTTTAATCATAAAAATTACTATTTCTTAATCTGTGTGAAAATAGAAAGTGGACTGTCTTTTTGGGACGGATGAAGTATTTCTTATACTTTATTTTTGTATTATATTTATTTGATTAGCTTTTTACGATATTGAAGGACCATAATCTGTGGTTTGCCCCCACTTTGATGATATTTTGCTTTTTAAACAAGATGTTATTAAAGTGTAAAGTATAAGCGCAAGTAAGAAATACTTTTCTGGCGGTTGTTGTGAATTTGCCGTGTCTGGAAAGATAGGGCAAGCGCCCTTTGGACTGTATTACATTCTTTGGACGACTTAGATGTAGGAAGTGCACCTTTTGGGCGTATTAATTAATAATGAAAGTTGTCATTTTTGTGAGGTTTGGCAGAAGAATTGTGTCATGGTGGTTGTTGACGTCTTCTACGGTTGAATGCGGCTTTGATTTAAAATTCATCACTTTGGACGGTGCGCTCTTTGAACGACTTGAATTGAGATGCATCACTTTCGACGGGTGTGTTTGTGGACCCCTACCCCATATATCATACGCATATGAATGCATGTGACTAAGGGCAGAAATGCACGTGAATGTATGAGTCGCCACCTTATTTAATTATTTCAGGGTAAACTAGGAAAAAACCCTAAGTGACTCCAATTTTAATTAACCTAATTACTAGATTAATTATCCCAATGGTTTAAGGCATGGTCTACGAACCCGAGGTGGATCCCGAGACTATGTAATGCTGATGAACTAACCATAACAATGGATGCTTTGGAGGGTAAATGATGCAATTGGACCAGTGAAAGTGTTTATGTGATTTTGACTTGCCGCTCGGGGTTAAATCCCAAACGTGCCTACGTACTTCCGTTTGAATGGAAGATCAAAGTCCACGTAGTTCGATAGGCCTCTTTTAGAGGGCTTTGAATGGGGATGCTTTATGCATGAGTGTGTGTATGCTTTGTGCATTTTGTTTAGGCATTTTGCCAAAGAATTGATTTTTAGGCATTTTGATGCCAAAAGTGTTGACTTTAATGGCTTTTAGCCAAAAAGATTAATTCAGGCAATTGTTGCCAAAAATGTTGTGATTTAGACGATTGTCGCCAAAATTGATTGATTTCAAGGCTTTTAGCCAAAAATAGTTTGATTTAGGCAATTTATTGCCAAAAGTTGATAATTGGGCGATTGTCGCCAAAATTGATTGACTTAAGGCAATTTATTTGCCAAAAGCAATTGCTTGAAGGCTTTTAGCCAAAAATTGTGATTTAAGCGATTTGTCGCTAAAATGGTTAGTCTAATTTATAGGCAATGTGTTTGCCAAAATTGATTAACTGAATTGTGATGTAGGCAATTTTATTGCCAAGAAAACGTGTTTGAATTAAGGCCTTTTAGTCACAATTATTGATTAATTGGACTTAAGCCGCCTTTGTTCGAAGTAAAGGCAATTTCACCATAGTTATTGATTAACTAGGCTTTTTAGCCAATATTGTCGGATTTAAGCTTAACACCACGATTATTGATTAACCGGGCATTTAGCTTAAATTTATTTACTTGAAGCAATTTGTTTGCTTAATGATGACATGGATGCATTTATGCAGTTGTAGAGTTATTAGGAGTAGAAGAGAAGCATGCATGAAGTGCTAAAATTAAATAGGCAGAGTTGAGTTCATGTACCTGATTTAATCGTCGATCGCTTCTTAACTCCAGGTTAAGTTGCTCGTTAAGGGTAATTTAATTAATTTGATTTTAATGACCACTTAACAAAGCAAGAAAGCAATTAAAGATAAACTAAAATGCAGAAAAGCAGTAAAGAATCGCAAGGAGCGTAGGGGAGAAGGAGCGTCCGTCAACACAGACTGAGTGAGTTGAAAGGTCACACCGGGCCTGCATTTATAGGCAAAAATGGACTGGTTCGGCGGCTGGGCCGCCGGAGCTCGGCGGCCGGGCCACCTGAGCTCGGCGGCCGGGCCGCCAGGACCGGTGACCCGGCGGCCCGAGCCACCGAGGCCGGTGGTTCTGCTATTTTTCCATTCCGGAGGCTTTTTCGGGAGTTCCGGACCTCCAAAAAATATTCCAGGACCAGTTTCGCGATCTTCGCAGCGTCCCGGACGTTTCAAGTACCATATTGGCATATTTCCGGTGAACTTTCCGAATGGCCTCCAGCCTGGCCGGACTGTTTGCAGTCTGGGAAAACTGGCTCTTTGAGCCTCAAAATTTGGGTATTCACAGTTGCCCCCCATCGGCAACCATAAAAAAAGATTTATGGGCGTCGGTGGTTGTCTGAAACGCAAATTTTGGAGGCGAAAATCGGACGCATCCAGGAGACCCGCCCTTTGGCTATTTGCTTATAAATAGCTTGAAATTCTCATTTCATTCATTCTACACTCTCCCAAAACAAAAGAGCTCTCTCAAATTCTCTCAACTTCCTCAAAGCCTCAAGACTTCTCCTATGGCTTCCCCAAGCTACAGCAGCGGTGAGGATTTACTCGAGTCTCTGGGGATTTCTTTCAACGAGGTCGATCTTATGGCAGACGCTGATACTCACGCCTCCATGACCGGCATCTTTGCCCAGGTAGGCTCCCTTTCACCTTCGTTTGCATATAACTTATTATTTGGGCCTTAGGCCGAATTGTGAATTTTTGGGCCTTAGGCCGAATTGTGAATTTTTGGGCCTTAGGCCGAATTGTGAATTTTGGGGCCTTAGGCCGAATTGTGATTTTTGGGCCTTAGGTCGAATTGTGATTTTTGGGCCTTAGGCCGAATTGTGATTTTTGAAAAAAATTTTCCTATGCTTACTATTTTTATTAGTATGCATGCTAGGGTAGAACTAAGATATTGCCCTTAGTAAGGAACCGAGGAGTAACTCTTAGGTTGATTTACCTTTTAGGACTCCCGTGTTAAATTGGATGTGGGTGAGAGTTCCGTGGCTGAAGTTCCGCTTGAAATATTTGATCAAAACAACTCGGTTGGCGCGATTATTCGCCCGTCTTATCTGGGCTATCTGAGACATCTTGACATGGGTCGGAGCAACTATAAGGAGTTATTGTGTGCCTTGGCCGAGAGATGGTGGGACACTACCAATACTTTCCACTTCTCTTGGGGCGAGTTGACACTGACCCCTGCGGACTTCTCGGTGATCTCCGGGATCCCTTTCGGCATTCGACCGATTGAGCTTTATGATGACTGGAGGACTGAGATCTCCCCGACCGGATGGTGGAGCTGATTGGGATAGACCTGCCACGGATTGTCGAGTCAGGCTCTGCCACCCCTGCTTTGAGCGTTTCTAGACGCTGGTTATCCCTTCAGGCCCCTGACATCTATGCTAGATACGGGCGGGGAGAGCTGACGGCTACTCAGGTGGTCCGATTCACCTTGTTGCTGCTGTTTGCCTCGACCTTCTGGTCCAACAGGAAAGAGAAGTTTAACCCTTCTATCTTGAAGAGTTTGGAAAATCTGGCCCATTTGGAGGAGTATGACTGGGCCGGTGCTATTCTGAGCCGCATGTATGACGATATGTGCGACCTGAGTCAAGGTCACTGCAAACTTAGCGAGACCTACTATTTCTGGGAGGTAATGTAAAGAACATTTTTCTTTTCCGTGTTTTTCTGTTCGTCTTGATTTTCTTTTCCACTGATTCTCTCTCCTTTTTTTTGTGTTTCGCAGACTTGGGCATTCGAGTACTTTCCTTACACTCGCCCAGAGCTGCTTCAGACTGATCTCGGATCAGGGCTGGCGCCTTTGGCTTGGAGATGGTACAAATCAAACCTTCATATCGTTCGGTGCAAGAAATCGCTGAAGGAGCTGAGAACCTTTTTTGATACTTGTCCTCTGGAGCAGGTATGTGCTTAGTGATTCTTAGATATGTTAAATAAAAAGGATTTATTAACATATTTGCATCTTTTATAGGCTGAAGTGGGGCCAATGACTGCCCGTCTACAGAGCTGGATTCAGGCTGATCCTGATTTCCAACGGTCAGACGCCTTGTCTCGGCGGAGGGTGGTCTTGTCGCACCTCATCCTGCGGCGATATTATTTGGGCGAGAGGGTGGACATTCAGATAAGAGGTTGCCGGACTGTCCCTTTTTCCCCTCCTGAGGACATGCGAGCAGGTAGGCAGATGGTACTCACTGCTGCTCATACTGAAGGTATTCCCCATGTGGAGCTCCTTATGGGAGGAGATTACGATGAGTTCTGCGGAATCTCTTTGATGCCGCCCATTGGATCTCGGCTTGATAATTTCCAGGGGTCGGTTCCTTCTCAGCCACTTGGCACTCGTTCTTCTCGGGCTTCGGGTCCCTCAACTAGGACTCCAAGGAGGAGGCCCATTACTGATCCCACTTCTTCCACTCCGGTTGGGGGTCCGTCGCAGGCGGGCCTAGCCGATCGACAGGTCCCTTCAAGGCTCCCCAGGCTATTTTGGAGGCTACCGGGCCACTTCACCCAGACTTGGCCAATCTACGTCTACCATACAGTATTTCTTACTTTGTCCCTGACAGCCCTCTAGCTCTTCGAGAAGTCTCCCTGGAGGGTGTGGATCGCCCGACTCTTCCTTCCAAGGACATCACTGAGGTAAAGCCTGACACATCTCTCTCACAAAAAGGATTCATAAGAGATTTGAGATTGACTTGTATTTTCCTTTGTATGATTTCCAGGTTCCTGTTGGGTTGGTCACTCAGATGATGGAGCTGGTTCTCGGGATGCAGCAAGAACTAGCTGCGGCCTGGAATCAGATAGCCTTTGATGATCAGAGGAGGAGGAGGCCCCGCCGCTGATAGTTTGCTAGATTTTCCAGCTTTCCTTTATTTTTCTCTTACTGTATTTTCTATACTGAACTTTATTTGTACCTGCACTTTGGTTAGTACTGAAAATATATATGCATGGTTATCAAATATGAAAGAAAATAGGATTTTATTTCCGCCCATTTTATGGAAAATATATACATTTTTTTTTTTTAGAAAAGAACATTTTTTCCTTCTTTTTTTTTCTCTATTTTTTTCTATTATATTTATTTATTTATTTCATTTTATTATTTTTTTTAATAAACAAAAGGAGAGAGAAAAAAAAGAAATAAAATAAACAAAAAAAAAAAAAATGAATCCCTTCTACAACCATAGCATGCATAGCTGGGGCTAGGAGTCTCTCCAAAGTTGAAAAGATCAATTTGGGGAGGTACGATCTTTCTCCTGTTATTACTCTTAGGGGTGTAACAGTTGATTGGGATTTTTTACAGGCCTGTATTAGACTTTGGGACCCTGAAGCCCACGTTTTTCGGTTTGGGGCCATGATGGAGGAGATGTGCCCTCTTTTTGAGGAGTTTTGTGCTATTATAGGGTGTGACCCCAATGCCCCTTTGGTCAAGCATGAGGTAAAAATCGGGTATGTTAGGTCGTTTGAAACCCTGTTTCAGTTCAGTCGACCCCAAGCTAGGGCTATGATCATCGATGACCAGAAAGCAATCTTGCTACCCCTGATTGACGAATTCTCAGAGGCTTGCCCAGACGACCCAGACCGGATGAGGCTGAGGATGCGAGCCTTGGTTTTCTGTTTATTAGCTGGCTTCTTGTTTAATCAGGACCCAGGCTTTGGGGATTTGCGTCTTTGCCCCATGGTTCGGCAAATGGAGGATATGGGCTGCATTGGCGGCATTGTGCTGGCCGAGACTATTAGGAGTCTTGACAGGGCTGCTTTAGGGTTCGATGACTGGACAGTCTCTCCCATCATTCACCAGGTATTTCCCCTTGTTATCATTCCTCATTTTCTTCTCTTTTTTACTTCATTTCCTTATAATAGAAAGGATCCATTACTCAGGTCTGGTTGAAGGACCACCTTCAAGTGGTTGCTACTCCTACTCTCTTGCCCTATAATCCCACTCAGTATCGTATGCGGAGGATTTTGATCACACACCCATCTACTGATGCGTGGACTTCATGGCTGATTGAGTTGGGTCCAAACGAGATACTGTGGTTCATCTCCTAGTATAACATCACCCGCTTTATTCAGGTCAGCTTTCGTCATTCTCGGGTTTACCTTTTAGGCCTCACACACTGTACTTGGTACTGCGCTTCGCGCGTTTTGAGGCAAATGGGAATAGACCAGACTGTTCCGATTATGGATGACTTTTCAGCTGATTCAGCCATTACCCCGGGCGTTACCCGAGCCGTCCTTAGGGCCTGGGTTAGAGATTATCGTATGGTTAGGCCTTTACCTAATCCTGCCAGTGTTCAGGCTTCTCCTGAGTATCGGGCTTGGTTCATTACTGCTGTCTGGCCGATTGAGAGACCAAGGGGGACTGCACTGCTGAGTGTACTCGAAGGTTGGGTTCAAGCTGACGCTGATGATGAGGTTGGGACTGGTGAGGAGATTGTGCTGGCTCCTCGGACAGGCGAGGTTGGACAGAGTTTAACAGCTAGGGATGACTCAGAGGATGTTGCTCCACGGAGGAGACGGGACACCTAGACTCCTATAGGCTTTTGGACTTTATTGTTTTTTTTTTTGTTTTGGCTTTGGATTTTGGATGTTTTACCTTTTTGGCTTTTACTTGAGACTCTGGTTTAGACTTTATTATTTATTTGGACTTTTTGCTTTCTGCCTGACTTTGGGCTGCTATTGGAATGAGATTTGACTTTTTAGCTTAAATTGAGAATATTATTTAGCCTTCCAAGCATTTTCCAACTTTATTCATTCAAGCTCTGATTTTTGCCTAAGCCGCCCTTTTCGGGTTTTCGACTTAACGAGCTACCCATTTTTGCCTAAGCCGCCCTTTTTGGGTTTTTAGCTTAGCGGGCCCCTACTTTTGCCTAAGCCGCCCTTTCGGGTTTTCGACTTAGCGGGTTTTTTCTTTCCTTTTTTTTCTTTTTTTTTCTTTTTTATTTGGCAAAGAAGAATGAAATTATGAAATGATTTTTGTTTAGACCGCGCCCAATGAAGGCTGCCTACATATCTCCGATATATAATTTCTTTTTTTCGAGGAGAATCAGGTCAAATGTAGCTCTTTTTACATTATGCAAATGATTACAATTACACAAAATATCTTTTTAACTGATCCAAATTACATGGATTTGTGAATTCCAAACCATCCAAATCAGTCAAAATAACGGCTCCGCCAGATAGTATCTTCTTCAACACATAGGGTCCAGCCCAATGAGGATGAAACTTCCCACGTGGGTCTATAATTGGCTGTCTAATTTCCTTCAAGACCAAGCAACCTTCTTCCAGTTTCCGGTCTTTGACCTTCTTATTAAAATGCCGCGCCATTCTTCTTTGATAAACTTGAGTTTGGTGGATTGCTCACAGTCGCTTTTCATCCATACCCAAGAGTTGCAAATGATAATTCTCAGCCCAATCTGCTTCGCTGATCTGGCTTTCCCGGATAATTCTCGCCGACTGAACTTCCAACTCAATAGGCAACACTGCTTCCATACCATATACTAAGGAATACGGGGTTGCCCCAGTAGGCGTTCTAATTGAAGTTCTGTATCCCCACAAGGCATTTGGTAATTGTTCATGCCAAGCTCTATGCTTTTGAACCGTCTTCTGCAAAATGACTTTTATAGCCTTGTTTGCAGCCTCTACTGCCCCATTTGTTTGTGGACGATAGGGTGAAGACTTGTGGTGCTGAATTTTCTTTTGCTTCAGTAGGTCTGAAAATTCGCTTTGAAAATGAGACCCGTTATCTGTTATGATCTCGAATGGCATTCCATACCGACAAAGGATGTTGGTACGAACGAACTGTGCTGCCTTCTTGGCATTTAAGACCGAATAAGAAGTTGCCTCAATCCACTTAGTGAAATAATCAACAGCGACCAAGATGAATTGATGGCCATTGGACGCCTTTGGATGGATCTTTCCGATCACGTCTATGCCCCAAGTTGCGGAAGGCCATGGTGAAGCAATGGGATTTAGATTGACCGGAGGCTGTCTTTGCAGCTTGGCAAAAATTTGACACTCATGGCACTTCTGCGCGTGCCTCACGCAATCTGTATTCATGGTTGACCAGTAATAACCCAGGTTCATAATTTTTCGAGCCAGAGCTATCCCATGCATGTGTGGACCGGACTCCCCATTATGTAAGGAATCCATGATGGCTTGAGCTTCTCCCTCATCAACGCACCTTAGGTGCAAGCCATTCCAACTTCTCTTATACAGAACTCCCCCAGTAAGGAAATATCCAGATGATAACTGTCTCAATGTCCGTTGATCAGTCTTGCTGGACCCCTCCGGGTAGGCTTCATACTGAAGATAATTCTATACATCCCAAAACCAGGGCTTGTCATCGACTAGATTCATGACATGTGCTGGCTGTTTCTAGAGTCGAACTGTCAGAGGTCGAATGACTTGGTCTCCCCCCACATTAACCATGGAGGCTAAGGTAGCCAGAGCATCAGCAAACTGATTTTTGGCTCGCGGCAAGTAATGGAAGGATAATTCTTCAAAC
This sequence comes from Jatropha curcas, assembly GCF_041381405.1. NCBI lineage: Eukaryota > Viridiplantae > Streptophyta > Magnoliopsida > Malpighiales > Euphorbiaceae > Jatropha > Jatropha curcas. The sequence goes on from NC_143160.1 coordinate 14,962,852, forward strand.
TGCTGAGCCAATTCGTCCAAGCGTTGCAGGTAAGGAACCAAACGCTCTTCTTTAATTTTCCATTTTCTCAAAGCTTGGGAGACTATTAAATTAGAATCCCCGAAAACCTTGAGGGCCTTTATTTGCTTTTCCAGGGCTGCTTCTAACCCCTTTATGCAAGCTTCATACTCAGCTTCATTGTTGGTGCAGTCGAAATCTAATTTGACTGCAATTGGGACTTATTCTCCACAAGGAGTTTTGAATACGACTCCAACCCCATTTCCATGGTAGCTTGAAGCTCCATCGAAGTACATTTCCTAGACTTCACTTTCCAATCTTAACAAGTCTTCATCAGGAAATTCCACCTCCGGCATTTGGTCTTCGACCGGTAATTTTGCTAACTGATCAGCCAAGGCTCCGCCTTTCACTGCCTTCCGCTGTACAAATTTTAAGTCATAGGCTGCGAGCACCGACACCCATTTAGCCATCTTACAGTCAAGAACCGGCCTTTCCATAAGGAATTTCAAGGGGTTCAATTCAGAAATAACATATGTGGTGTAAGACGAGAGGTAGTGCTGCAGCTTTATACAAGCCCAGACTAGGGCCAGGCACAACTTCTCTATCTTTTTGTATTTTAGCTCATATTCGAGCATCCTCTTGCTAAGGTAATACACGGCATTTTCTATCCTTGTATCTTCTGCTTGTTGAGCTAGCATTGCACCCATCGCTTCTTCCGTCACTGATAGGTACAATAGCAAAGGCTTTCCTAGCCTTAGTGGCTGTAAAACTGGCGGGGATAGTAGATATTGCTTGACTTGGTCGAAAGTTTTCTGACAATCTTCATTCCATTTGACTGCTACTCCTTTCCTGAGTAATTTGAAAATTGGACAACAAGTATCGGCCAACTGATTGATGAACCGGCTGATATACTGTAGCCTTCCCAGGAAACCCCGAACTTCCTTTTCTGTCCGAGGTGCTGGCATTTCCAGAATGGCTTTGGCTTTTGAAGGGTCAATCTCTATGCCCCTCCAGCTGACCATATGCCCCAGAAATACTCCGGATGTAGCTTCAAACAGACATTTTGCTGGGTTGAGCTTTAAATTGTACTTTCGAAGTCTAAGGAAGAACTTCTCAAGTGCTGTTGTATGTTCTTCAGCTGTTTTCGATTTGACAACCATATCGTCCACATACACCTCTACTTCTTTGTGAATCATGTCATGGAAGATGGTCGTTGCCATTCTTTGATAGGTTGCCCCGGCATTTTTGAGCCCGAAAGGCATGACCCTATAGCAGTAGGTTCCCCATTCTGTGATAAATGTCATTTTCTCTTTGTCCGGTAAATGCATCATTATTTGGTTGTACCCGACAGCGAGATCAGTCAAGGAGACCATCTCGTGTCCAGCCATTCGGTCCACCAACAAGTCAATATGCGGTAGGGGAAAGTCGTCCTTCGGACATGCTTTATTCAAATCCCGGTAATCCACACACATTCTGACTTTGCCATCTTTCTTCGGCACCGGCACAATGTTTGCTAACCACGTCGGGTAGGCAATGGGTTCTATGAATTTGTTCTCCAGTTGCTTGGCAACTTCCTCTTTGATTTTCAAGGACCATTCTGTCTTCATCCTTCTTAGCTTCTGTTTCACTGGCTTAGCCTTAGGATATACCGAAATCTTGTGCACCACTATTGCTGGGTCTATTCCCGTGATGTCACTCGACTTCCACATGAAACAATCGGCAAACTTCTTCAAACATCCACTGACCTGTTCCCTGTTCATACAATCAGATGCAATGTATGTGTGTTCATTTTCTTCTTTGCCAATCATTATTTTTTCTTTTTCATTTTTTATTTCATTTATTTGATTATTACTTTTGCTTGGAAATGCTTGGAAAGATAGACACGCAGGGTAATCAAGAATTTGCAAGCCTTTATTGATTATGACGGAATCGTCTTCAAAAGTTACATCAAATTTGAAAACTGGATCTTCTAGATCCGACACAGACAACTCAGAACTGGAACTGGACTCTGACTCGGTTTCAGACTCGGGAGGGGGTTTATCAGCAGCGCGCTCCTCCTCGGCATACCAGTTGTTGAGAGGTCCTTCATTCGGCTTGATCAGGTCGAGCAGGTCTTGATTCCCATCATTTCCTGTGATAACCGCAACCTCATCAAAGAGACTAGGCTGCATGAAGTCTTCTGTTTCCAGTTTGGTTATTGTTCCGGGCTTGTTGCCCCAGACATCTGAGAATATCTCTAACCCAGGCAGCATCTTCTTAGCGGTCGGGCAGCAAAATGGCTCTCGGAAGCCACAGTAAGGAAGTGCTTCTCCCGGTTTGCAGAAGTAACTATTCAGAGTCAGAAGGTAAGGCCGCATCCGTACATTCTCCTTCCTTCCCCTTCTGGTTCTCTTAACTAGATCTTCATTAGTGGGCTCATAACCCAGTCCAAAGGTCCCTTCATTCACCGGACACTCCCAGGCTTGCAGTTTGGGATATGTCTTCCCGGATCTGGCCATAATCATTCCAGGCAGATAGGACATCTTCAGCATTAGAGGCACTATGCAGTTTATTTGCACTGTCCCGAAATCAAAGAGAATTCGAGAGTTTGCAGTCTTTCCTTCTATGAACTGCACGGTGTCATACTGAAATCCCGAGAGGGGTATGTTGGCAGTTTCAGGGTTGACCTCAAAGAGAGGCTGGCCCTTTGGTTTCTTAAGCTGGCTGTAGTCATCCCCCTGAATGGTGATAACTTTGTCCTCATGGAGAAACTTGACCTTTTGGTGCAAGGACGAGGGTACTGCCTTAGTGTGGTGTATCCATGGTCGGCCCAGAAGCAGGTTGAAGCTAGTTTGTACATCAATTACCTGGAATGGGACTTCCATCACAGCTGGCTCGACTGTTAACTTCAGCGTAGCAACCCCCAACACTTCCCTTCGGGTGCTGTCATAGGCTTTCACTATCTGGTCAGATGTGGTGAAATCCGTTTCCTCCAACCCTAGGCAGCTGGCTACCCTTAGTGGGCAGACGTTTAGTGCTGACCCATTGTCAATGAGAACCATGGGCACAGTTTTGTCTCTGGTTTGAACCGTGACGTAAAGGGCATTGTTGTGACTGCCTCCTTCTTTGGGTAAGTCATCATCAGAAAACTCGATGCTTTGCATTTTAGATGATTGGGTGAGTGGACACTAGCACTTCAGGGCTAACCTCTACCGATGTCTGAAGTTGGCTCAAAGCCTTACAAAGAGCTTGGCGATGAGGAAAGGATGATGCCAACAGTTCCCAAATTGATACTTTAGCTTGTGTCTTTTTTAGCTGTGCAAGTATCGGGTCCTCCTTTGGCTCCTCTACCCTCTGGTAGGGCTTATTTTGGATTTTATCCAGGACCAATGGTTCATATTGCCTTCCGCTCCTGGTGATGGCGTCGACCTCTTCAGTTAGGTCATTCAGATCCAGGATACAGATGTTATTCATTTCTAGGAACAGTTCGAAAGGATCGATCAGTTCCTGGTCAGCCATTATAGCATTTACCCCGTGATTTGGTAAGGGGTTAGTGCTAATGTTAGGCTTGCTTCTGGGAATAATTGAACCGTTATCCACCAGATCCTGGATGCGATTCTTGAGTGTCCAGCATGCTTCCGTCTTATGCCCATATCCCTGATGATACTCACAGTATTCATCAGCCCTGTAGTTCCTCGACAACGGATTGGGAGGTGGCCTTGCTTCCAAAGGCTTGATGTAGTTGGCCTTTACAGCCTCTCGGAAAGCCAAAAGGATTGGCATCCCGAGATCAGTATAAGTTCTTCTGGACTGATTGCCATTTCTCATATTCCCCACACGTAAAGGGTTAGTGGGGGTGATGCTGGCCACTTCGTGGACTTTGCCAGGTTGGCTAGGTTTCTTATATTTGGAGGTACCTGAGTCTTCTTTCAGTTGCCCCATTTAAATCAGATCTTCTACTTTCGTAGCAGTGGCAATGAGCGACTGAAACGTGGGTAGATATTGGGTTCGTAGTTGTTGCTGGTAGACGGGCTGCAGGTTCTTTATTATTATGTCTACCTGTTCTTGTTCTGAAGGCTGGTTAATCATTTGGGCGGCCTTGGCCCTCCACCTCGTAAGGAACGAGGAAAAGGGTTCATTATTCTTTTGCTTGGTGGTTTCTAGTTCCCTTCGAGTAACATCCACCTCCATATTATAGTGGTATTGGGAATTAAATGCATTGCAAATGTCTTCCCAAGTCTTCATCTTAGACCGATCGAAGCTAACAAACCATCTTAATGCAGCACCGGTGAGAGATTATTGGAACAACTGAGCAAGGAGCTCATTGCTCAATCCAAACGGGTTAAGAGCACCCACATACATTTTCAAGTGAGTTTTAGGACAAGTAGTTCCATCAAATTTGTCCATGTTGGGCATCTTGAATTTTGTGGGCAGTCTGGCTTCAGGGAACAAGGACAAGGAGTCCATGTCCACCACTTCCTTGTGGGTTTTGAGAGCAGTGATAGATCTTTCTAGGAGTTCTAGTTTCTCTCTCATTCTCTGAGCTTCCAGCTTAGAAGCAGTTTTGGAGGGCATATCATCCAGGTTCAGGGCAGGGTTTGTAGGTTCAGCAGCAGGACCCTGGTTGGAGGCAGCAGGTCCACTTCCCCCGGCCGAAGCCCCATTTCCATTACCATTGCCCAACTCGGCTATCAGGGCAGTTCGTTGGGCAGCCAATGCCTCATTCATTCTGGCCTCCATTCTGGCCTCCAATTGTTCGATGAGGGTTTGGATGTCGGTGAGTGATGCCATTGATGCAGGTAAGGCTGTAGGAGTTGCAGGTGAGACAGGTGTAGCTGGTGAAGCTGGTGATAGCACCATAGGTGTGGCTGGCACTGATGCTGGCACTTGAACAGGGGGTACCTGTAAGGATAAGGGTAGCTGGATTAAGTACGGTGGTTGGTGTATCAGGGTAACTGATGTGAGATGGATCGACTCTTTGTCCAACTGTGCATGATTAAAGAAGGGTGTTTTGTGTTCCTCTTAATGTGATGATATGTCATGAATGCGCACAACATCACGTCATAATCCGTTTATGATATGATTCACATCATTGGGTGCATACAGCCCTAAAGGATAGGTTCTATAGGCTATGACGCAAATAGAGAATAGGCTTATAAAGGGACCCTTGAACCTAGGGCATGGATATACTTAACCACATGTGAAACAAAGAGTTTCGCATGGGTCCAACAGTACGCATGCCCATGGGCCACCCCTAAAAGGATTAGGAGTGGTTTGCGGTAACAGGGAGGACGCTTTGGCTGTCCGTCGACATAATCAATGAGACCTGCCGATCCGCGCTACTTGCTATCCAGACTCAGAAGTTTGAACAGAGAGAGAAGAAATTCATTTGAAATTCATTTTTTTTATGCAATGGAGAAAAGGATTCTCAATCGTGCAAATAAATCAACAATTTAAAATGATTTAATTAAATTGTACAATTAAGTTCAAATTCTCCTTATTCGTATTCCTAAAGAAAGAATACTCGATTCAATGTTAAGGTACCCTGCAAGACAACGCATAGTAAAATAAAACCCTAAAGAAGGGCTGGTTAGTTTACACAGCAATTGTAGTCCACTTTTATGCAAAAAGATTACATAAGTATAAATATCATCCCCAGCGGAGTCGCCAAACTGTGGACCCCTACCCCATATATCATACGCATATGAATGCATGTGACTAAGGGCAGAAATGCACGTGAATGTATGAGTCGCCACCTTGTTTAATTATTTCAGGGTAAACTAGGAAAAAACCCTAAGTGACTCCAATTTTAATTAACCTAATTACTAGATTAATTATCCCAATGGTTTAAGGCATGGTCTACGAACCCGAGGTGGATCCCGAGACTATGTCATGCTGATGAACTAACCATAACAATGGATGCTTTGCAGGGTAAATGATGCAATTGGACCAGTGAAAGTGTTTATGTGATTTTGACTTGCCGCTCGGGGTTAAATCCCAAACGTGCCTACGTACTTCCGTTTGAATGGAAGATCAAAGTCCACGTAGTTCGATAGGCCTCTTTTAGAGGGCTTTGAATGGGGATGCTTTATGCATGAGTGTGTGTATGCTTTGTGCATTTTGTTTAGGCATTTTGCCAAAGAATTGATTTTTAGGCATTTGATGCCAAAAGTGTTGACTTTAATGGCTTTTAGCCAAAAAGATTAATTCAGGCAATTGTTGCCAAAAATGTTGTGATTTAGACGATTGTCGCCAAAATTGATTGATTTCAAGGCTTTTAGCCAAAAATAGTTTGATTTAGGCAATTTATTGCCAAAAGTTGATAATTGGGCGATTGTCGCCAAAATTGATTGACTTAAGGCAATTTATTTGCCAAAAGCAATTGCTTGAAGGCTTTTAGCCAAAAATTGTGATTTAAGCGATTTGTCGCTAAAATGGTTAGTCTAATTTATAGGCAATGTGTTTGCCAAAATTGATTAACTGAATTGTGATGTAGGCAATTTTATTGCCAAGAAAACGTGCTTGAATTAAGGCCTTTTAGTCACAATTATTGATTAATTGGACTTAAGCCGCCTTTGTTCGAAATAAAGGCAATTTCACCATAGTTATTGATTAACTAGGCTTTTTAGCCAATATTGTCGGATTTAAGCTTAACACCACGATTATTGATTAACCGGGCATTTAGCTTAAATTTATTTACTTGAAGCAATTTGTTTGCTTAATGATGACATGGATGCATTTATGCAGTTGTAGAGTTATTAGGAGTAGAAGAGAAGCATGCATGAAGTGCTAAAATTAAATAGGCAGAGTTTAGTTCATGTACCTGATTTAATCGTCGACCGCTTCTTAACTCCAGGTTAAGCTCCTCGTTAAGGGTAATTTAATTAATTTGATTTTAATGACCACTTAACAAAGCAAGAAAGTAATTAAAGCTAAACTAAAATGCAGAAAAGCAGTAAAGAATCGCAAGGAGCGTAGGGGAGAAGGAGCGTTCGTCAACACAGACTGAGTGAGTTGAAAGGTCACACCAGGCCTGCATTTATAGGCAAAAACGGACTGTTTCGGTAGCTGGGCAGCCGGGTTGGGCGGCCGGGCCGCCGGGCCGCCTGAGCCGGTGACCCGGTGGCCCGAGCCACCGAGGCCGGTGTTTCTGCTATTTTTCTGTTCCGGAGGCTTTTTCGGGAGTTTTGGACCTCTAAAAAATATTATGGGACCAGTTCCGCGATCCTCGCGACGTCCCGGACGTTTCAAGTACCATATTGGCATATTTTCGGTGAACTTTCCGAATGGCCTCCGGCCCGGCCGGACTGTTTGCAGTCCGGGAAAACTGGCTCTTTGAGCCTCAAAATTTAGGTATTCATAGTGTTCTTTGAACGACTTGAACTAAAAGGAAAACGCCAGTTTCGACGATCTAAATGGGAGGTGCACTACTTGGGACGACTTAATCTGAAATAGATCACTTTGCATGGGTGCGTTCTTTGAATGACTTGGTGCTGAAATGCGTCACTTTGGACAAGTATATTTTATCCTACAAGAAGCAATATTGCTAGGATAGGAAACAAAAGCCTTTAGCCAAAAAGTTTACTATCGAAAATTTCGTGATTATGACAGGAAAAGCATGTTCGTGTGAAATTGCGTGACTTTACACAAAAATGTAAAAATGCATGACTCTACATGAAAGTATGTGAACTTATGACTTTAAACAAAAATATATGAAATGGCGTGACTTAGCTCGAAAATATATAGAATGATTAAGAATCGTGCCGTGGCACACATAATGAGAAAAATATTATCAGTTGGCCTGAAAATTTTACTTGTGACTAGCGGCGATGCCATTGCTTAGTAGGCGAGCCATGCTGGGTTGTTGGCTAAGCATAAGAGCTGTGTCGTAGCAAATGGGCCAAAGGGAGTAATTGGGCTAGTAAGCCCATAAAAAGTTGTATAAAGGTGAAAAGAAACATTTTAGGTTTCACTTTCAACCTTTCATCTTGAAAAGCTTTCAAAAGACTCTTTATTTCTCCTTCTTCTCATGAACCATCATGGCTGCTGAAGACATTGACAACTGGATTCCCAGAGACCACGGTGGGCGATTCTGTCAGCCTGCGGCTGGATTTACCCTAGTACCTTTGTTGGAGCACGGCCAAGGTAATTCAAAACTTTTATTTTTGATTTTCCTGCATTAGGAACACTAGAAACACAAAAATAATAGATTAGAAAGCAAAAACTAGAATAATTTAACTTGTTTGTCACAATTCATATTTGTCTGCGCCATTATGGCATGCACCGTTACGTATGGCGTGCGCCACATCTGTTGAGGCATACGCCCCTTCTGTTCTGTGCTACCTAGGTATGGCAAGGGGCTAGTTTTATAGCGTGAGGGACTATCATTGTGGCGCACGACGCTAATGAAGTGGCTGGTGCCACTTATACGAAAGTTTCTTCCATTCATTGTTATTTTTCCTTTAATCTGTAATAAATATGCATATTTTGTGCCTAACACTTATTAATTGGTATACTCACAATGCTCTACTGTGCAGAAAAGCGTCTCGCATGCAGAGGCTAGCAAAAATGCCTACAACACTGGCGAATGGTTTGACCGATTAGCAAGGAGAATACAGGACCACATCCAAGAGGCTGGCTTTGGGCGGTTTGTCAACACTTTGCTGCATATAAAGTGGTAGAGTTGTCCCTCGAGTATACTGGCACTGATGGAGCGATGGATGGACACTACTCACACCTTCCATCTTCTATTCGGCGAGATGACTATCACGGTGGTCGACTTCATTGCTATCACCGACCTACCATTTGGAGGACGATCTGTGGTTTTTTATGATCAGCTTTGAGTTTTGAGTCAGGCTGAACTATGAATGAGGCTTAGAGTTGCTATTGGCATTGAACCTACCATTACCCAGGGGCAGATATGGTACGATAGTTGTAACTTCCTCGACTTGAAACACCATATCATGATCATACGTCTGTATTTTTGAACATTACACATGTAACATGAATGTGTGTATATATATATATATATATATATATATATATGCATTTACAATTTGCTTGTGGTAATATTGGGTAATGATATGCCTAAACATGACCATGCACATAAGCATTTGATAATAATGTGAATATGCAAATGCACGAATCTGAATAAGCTCTGAACCCAGAAAGCTTAACACTTTGTCTTAGACTCAGAAGGTGTATATATATATATATGTGTGTGTGTGTGTGTGTGTGTGTGTGTTTGTTTGTGTTCTTTAAAGCCTCTTAGTACACCTATATATGGCGTTTATGAATGAGTTAACTCAAATAGGAATAGTGAGATTGTTGTGGAGAATTATGTCTAATTTGATGATTAAGTTGATTAAGATTGCCTTAATATGCTAGTAAGAGATTATTAATCACAAAATCATAAGTTAATGAAAGTAGAAAATGATTATGGAGATTAATTAGAAGAAGGTTAGATGTGCTCAAATTACAGTGATGAGAAGCTAGCACGAGAAGCACCTCAGTTAGTGTTTTGATTAAGTACTTAATGACTTGGTGTTAAATCATCTAAGATGTTTAGTTAAGGCCTAAATGAGATTAATTAAGTGTTGATGGAGAATTATGGATTTGATTAACATAAAAGAAAAGTTATAATTGCAAATGTGGGTAAAAACAAGAATACATGAGAATTTGAGAAGTTAAAGGGAGATTAATAGGTCATGTGATTTGCACATGACGCGTTAGTTTATAAAAGGCTAAGTAATAGCAAAAATCAAAGAACAAAAAGGAAATAGAAAAGTGAGAAGGAGAGGCCGATGCATAAAGAGAGAAGAAGAAGATACCATTGGTAAAAGTTCTTTGGCAAAACCATTTCGGAAAGGAAGCCACATGGGAAACAGAGCATCATATGAGGAAGAATTACCCCCATTTATTCTCTGAATCAGGTAAAACTTTCAAGGATGAAATTTCTTAAGGGAGGAAGAATTGTAACATCCTGCACTTGGAACACTATATCATGATCATACGTCTGTATTTTTGAACATGACACATGTAACATGAATGTGTGTGTGTGTGTGTGCGTGTGTGTGTGTGTGTATATATATATATATGTTTTTACAATTTACTTGTGATAGTATTGTTCAATGATATGCCTAAGCATGACCATGCACATAAGCATCTGATAATAATCTGAATATGCAAATGGATGAATCTGTATAAGCTTTGAACCCAAAAAGCTTAACGCTCTGTCTTGGACTCAGAAGGTGTGTATATATATGTGTGTATGTGTTCTTTAAAGCCTCTCAGTACACTTATATATGGGGTTTATGAATGAGTTAACTCAAATGGGAATAGTGAGATTGTTATGGAATTTTGAGATTAAGTTGATTAAGATTGCCTTCATATGCTAGTAAGAGATTGTTAATCATAAAATCATAAGTTAATGAAAGTAGACAATGATTATGGAGATTAATTAGAAGAAGGTTAAATGTGCTCAAGTTACAGTGATGAGAAGCTAGCACGAGAAGCACCTCAATTAGTGTTTTGATTAAGTACTTAATGACTTCGTGTTAAATCATTTAAGACGTTTAGTTAAGGCCTAAATGAGATTAATTAAGTGTTGAAGGAGGATTATGGATTTAATTAACATAAAAGAAAATTTATAATTACAAATGTGGGTAAAAACAAGAATACATGAGAATTTGAGGAGTGAAAGGGAGATTAATAGGTCATGTGACTTGCACATGACTTGTTAGTTTATAAAAGGCTAAGTAATGGCAAAAATCAAAGAACAAAAAGGAAATAGAAAAGAGAGAAGGAGAGGCCGACGCATGAAGAGAGAAGAAGAAGGAGAAGGAAGCTTAAGGTGCTAAGGATTCAAATTGATTTTCAAAGGATTTTTGTTGAAAAATCATCTAAGGTAACTTAATCTCTATTTAGTTTATGCTATTTCCATAATTTGGAGAAGTTTGAGCTAGGGTTTCAAAGTAGATATTTTGAAGGGAGATTGATTTTGATGCTAATAAGTGAAGTAAACATGATTTAAAGTGTTAATTAGTTAGTATTGATTATATAAATCTTGATTTAAGTTTTAATTTGATTGAATTGAGAAATTCTCACCTAAGGCCAAAGATAGAAATTCTGCCAACTTGGAATGACCCTGAAATGATCATTTCATTTGGAATTGAAGTTACCATATTTGAATGCTTATGGAAGTTTAAAGAGCTTAAGAAATATTCATTAAATGGTGGTATTATGGTGAAGTTTAATAATGTTAATTGATGAGTAATTGATTGAATTGAGATTTCAGGAGTATTTAATGATTGTTGGAGAATACATGGAATTCTCTAGGAGTTCAAAAATACAAATAGGAATAAAAATGTTAAGGATTTAATTCATGCATACCAAGCATTTGATTAAATGTCTAAACAAGTATTAAGGTGCATACTTATCCATATAGGTAAAAGGATCCTAGAAGAAGGTGAAGGAGGAGGCTCTTCCAGGCCTTGATACTATTGCACTATACACTGCGAGTAAAAGCTTATGATGGTTATTTTTATGCGATGAATGTTTTGTTTGATATATCAGTTATGATATTATTCAATAGTTGATATTATAATCTGAAAAAGAAATGATTTGTTTGGAAAGAGGCAAGTAAGCAAAATATTTGTGTTATTCCGAGGCCAATGAGCCTAACCTGTGAATGTAAAGCTTATGATTCATTCTGAAAAGGGGTAAGTTAAGCAAAAAGCTATGCGTTGTTCTGTCACCAATGAGCCTAATCTGTGAATACAATTCTATCATATTTGCATCTGAGATAAAAGGAAGTTATGACTGTAATTACCAACTTGTGAATCTGATCTGTATCAGGAGCTGCGTGCTCATAAATCTATTATCTAGAGCTGCATGCTCAAAATATCCGATCTGAAAGCTGGCCAACTAAATTTGATATATGAAATCTGTTATCTGATATCCGGGGCTGTTTGGTTTGACAGGTCATAACATAAATAATCTGACAATCATCTGCATTATACTTCCGAAATATATATCTTTGTAGCATCGTATCTATAATGCCTTGAATAACTATGATCTAAATTTCAATCAATGAGAATGATGTGAATCGGCACACTATTGCTGATTGAATGATGTGATATCGACACACTATTGCTGTGAATGATTTGATGAATGACTATTATTATCTGATAATTGTTGATGTTGTGCATTGATGGCCTATGGAGTTTGAAATGTTCTGAAATATTGGGAGTGTACTGTGTGCCTTGATTGAGATGCTTGATATTTGTTGTATGATTAATAATCATTATGACGTTTTTTTACTCACTGAGTAGCATCTCATATAAAATGCTAATGTTTTTCTAGATTTTGATATTAGGAGGCATTAGCAGTCCGCATTCCATCTGTTCAGACTAATAGAAATGGAACAAAGGTCGAGATCTATTGTGTTTGCATATATCACCTCCTCAGTTTGTAAATATGCTTGTAGGAGTTTAAAACTCCTTAATGTCCATAATGTATTAAGTAACTTTAAATTATGTTTGGTCATGTATATATTTATATATGACTGTTGTGAAAAGTAAGAAATTTTATGATACTGCCTTTTACTGTTAAAAACAGATGGTGCGACTTATATTTCTGTTAATGGATCTGTATGATATGTTATGTATTATCTCAGCACTATTTATCCTTGGATACATGGTCTTAGGGTGTTACAATTGCATTTTTTCTCGATACTTGGAGATTCCCAAGGAGGAAGTAGAGGTGATAGAGGTGGATATAGTGCCCTGAGCATATCTGTTCTACCTGTTGGCGACCACTCTCTTTACTAACCATGGGAATGATGCAAACATAGCATTATTTTCCCCGCTATCAGACCTCGATGTGATCGGGCAATAGAACTGGGGAGTTGCTGCACTATCTTATCTGTACTATGGCATGAACCTCTGCGTGAGAGGTAAGCATTTAATGATTGGTTACTGGTGTGTCATAGAGGTAAATCTCACATTTCAGCCTCTTTTATTTGTTGCACTATTTCTTTTTGCCCATGTCTCATTAATGGCCAATTCCTTTTTTCTTTTTGATGCAGATCTGGGTGTGTGAGCATCGAGTACTGCATATGCCCTAGTTTACTGGTTTTTGGTGTTGGTGTTGAAAAGACAACTCTGCCCTGAGGTCGAGTATGGAGGTAAAGTAAGAAGTATGCTTATAAAACCTCTGGCCCATCTGTATTTCGGTAGATGTTAAACAGCTTGCAATGGACCATTATAAGTCTTTTTTTAGCAAAATATCTGGTCTTGTCTCTTTTTTTTCAATTTTGCCAATCATTGTTCATTGCCCCTGTGTAGATAAAGAAGTACCTATGGGGTCAACCGGCTGACTATCCACACCTTGTCCAAGTAGCCGTACCATATCAATAGAGGAGGCTGCTTCTACCCGGTCTCTTCTACATGTACTACCTCATAGAGAGGGTGTACGAGAGGGAGCTTGGCACTGCACAGAGGAGGGTCTCGCATGAAGTCCCTTATTATATGCTGGCTACCCGTGAAATAACAGGGAGCAGATGATTGTTGCGGTGCGAACCAGCACAACGGCCACTAATCATCTGGCTGACTTTGTACTTGGTGCTTACGAGTTTTTCACTCGAACCCAATTATTGGAGTTAGTGCCTCCATCTATTGGTGATGAACCAGCTGCAGAGGAAGAGGGAGCTGCCCCTTTGAAAGTGAGTATGACATCGCTTTCTATGTTTTGCCCTAGCATGTTATTTGATTACTTATTATCCATGCTTCATTATTATCACAGCATCGTGGCAAGCGTGTCATTAAGGGATCTGATACTGAGGCGCTAGACACTGCTATCGTGGTCAGCAAGCTAAAGCATGCCCCAGGAGCCTCATTCACTTTTATATGTGCACATATTAGGCTGCTTATGCAAGCATGTTGAGTACACATACAGTAAAGCCCTTACCGGATGTATTCGCCCGGCTGTACTTATGTGAATTTGATCTTTTCACTTATAAACTACTTTCCCTTCATTATTGGCTTTATTATTAACCGATGCCCATGTCTTATCCTTCAGGTAACCATCGAGGACTATATTAAAGTAAGCCAACTATTTGAAGCGACGAGGCTTAAGCTTGCTGTGGCAAGGCTCTCCGAGGAGCATATCTTTGAAAGTAAAAGCAAAACAAACAAACAAGGAATGTCATGTATGGATGAGATGCATTGCTAATGAACTTATATGAATGCAGAGAGCTAGCATGGCACTGAGAGGTCAAGGCTAGGTGTGAACCCCTACCCCAAATATCATAGGCATGTGAATGCGTGTGACTAAGGGCAGAATGCACGTGAATGTATGAGTCGCCACCTTGTTTAATTATTTTAGGGTAAACTAGGAAAAACCCTAAGTGACTCCGATTTTAATTAACCTAATTACTAGATTAATTAACCCAATGTTTAAAGCATGGTCTACGAACCCGAGCTGGATCCCGAGACTATGTCATGCTGATTAACTAACCTAAACAATGAATGCTTTGCAGGGTAAATGATGCAATTGGACCAAATGAAATGTTTAAGTGATTTCAACTTGCCGCTCGGGGTTAAATCCCTAACGTGCCTACGTACTTCTGTTTGAATGGAAGATCAAAGTCAACGTAGTTCGATAGGCCTCTTTTAGAGGGCTTTGAATGGGGATGCTTTATGCATGAGTGTGTGTATGCTTTGTGCATTTTGTTTAGGCATTTTGCCAAAGAGTGATTGATTTGATTTAGGCATTTGATGCCAAAATTGTTGATTTAAGGCTTTTAGCCAAAAAGTTTGATTTAGGCAATTGTTGCCAAAAGTTGACGTGATTTAGGCGATTGTCGCCAAAATTGATTTACTCGAAGGCTTTTAGCCAAAACGAGTTGATTTAGGCAATTTGTTTGCCAAAAGTGTTGATTGGGCGATTGTCGCCAAAATTGATTGATTTTAAGGCTTTTAGCCAAAATGAGTTGATTTAGGCAATTCGTTTGCCAAAACTGTTGATTGGGCGATTGTCGCCAAGATTGATTGATTTTAAGGCTTTTAGCCAAAATGAGTTGATTTATTTAAGGCATTTTGCTAAAGAATTCTGATTTAAGCGATTTGTCGCTAGACAGTGGTTAATCTAATTTATAGGCAATTTGTTTGCCAAAAATTGATTGAACCGTGGGCAATTCGTTGCCAAAATGTGGTTGATTTAATTGTAGGCAATTTGTTGCCAAAACGTGATTGATTAAGGCTTTTTAGCCACAATTATTGATTAATTGGACTTAAGCCGGACTATTCGAAATGAAGGCAATTAAACCGTAGTTATTAATTAACTAGGCTTTTTAGCCAATATTGTCGGATTTAGCATTAATACCACGATTATTAATTAACCGGGTATTTAAGCTTAATCATATTTGATTGAGGCAGTTTATTTGTCTAAATATGATATGAATGCATTTATGCAGTTATAGAATTATTAGGAGTAGAAGAGAAGCATGCATGAAGTGATAAAATTAAATAGACAGAGTTTCGTTCAAGTACCTGATTTAATCGACGACCGCTTCTTAACTCCAGATTAAGCTCCTCGTTTGGGAAAATATTAATTAATTTTAATTTGTTCAATTTTAGTGGCCAAGTATCACAACAAAATACAATTAAAATTGAATTAAAATGCAAAAAAGCGATAAAAGAAATCGCAAAGAGCGTGGGGGAAGGAGCATCCGTCAACACGGACCGAGCCAGCCAAAATGAAGAGGTAAGTGGCCTATTTATAGGCAAAAAACGGGTCCAGGGCGGCTGCTGCCGCCGGGGCCGGCGGCAGCTGCCACCGCGGTGAGGCGGCCACCAAAGGCGGCCGCTGCCGCCGCAGTGGGACGGCCACTGATGGCGGCCGTTGCCGCCGGGGCCGGCGGCCGGAGCCGCCGTGTCCGGCGGTGGCCATCATGTTTTGCTCTGGGGGCTTTTTCGGGAGTTCCGGACCTCCAAAAATTATTCCGGGACCAGTTCTGCGATCCTCGTGATTTTGCGGACGTTTCAAGTACCATATTGGCATACTTTCAATGAGTTTCCAAAATGGCCTCCGGTCTGGCCGTACTGTTTGCAGTCCGGGAAAACAGGCACTGTAGAAAAGTCAAATTTACTGTAGCAAAACTCAAAGTTACTGTAGCAAATTTTATTATTCACAGTCCGGGAAAACTGGCTTTTTGAGCCTCAAAATTTGAGTATTCACACTAGGATGCCTGTGGAGGGAGATGTAGTCGTGGCATCGGACGAGGTTGCGAATAGACTAAAGTGGAAGAAGCCGACGATGATGAGATTGAGGACTCGAAGGAGACGGCTTTGTACATGCCATAATAGAACTGTATCTTCTCCTATTTTCCTTTCTTGTTTTCTACTTTTGTTAGATAGATCATAAAAATTTGGCAAATTTTATAGTAGGGATTCAAACATTGTGCCTCTTTTATTTATATAAATGTTGATTTCTTCTTCCTTTCAGCTTGATATCATATGCATGCTTGTGATATGAATGACTATAAGTTGTTTGTGGATAAATTGACATGATACGATTCAAAACAAGAATTGCTACTGCTGTATTTGCTGAAGTGGTGTGCGCTGCTAATACTGTGGTTGGCGCCACAGTAGTGGCGTGGGCCACTATCAGCATAGTGGTAGATAGTTGTCAAAATTTGTCCTTCATTTTTGCCTATAAAAAGCCCACCAAGTATAACCACGCCTCAAAAGCTTATTTCCTCTTGAAAACATAAAACCAACTCAGAAAACCACCAAAAACTCCATTTTCTCAGAATTTCCACATGGATTGGACTTTGGCGCCCGTGTACGAAGCATTATTTCACACTCTCACCCGAGAAGATTGGGTCCTTCGAGCTGGATGGCTTGAGCTATCTTCGAAATATTCAGTTCTAACCGGGATTGCTACAATGGTTGATAAACCATTTTGACCATTCGGATAACTTACTTCGGCACAATGATTTTGAAATCTATCCATTATTCGAGGAGTTCAGTATTATTTCTAGCAGGATAGCCATTATTGAAGAAATTCCTATGGTACCTTGGCTAGATATGGATCCTTTCGATATTTGGCTTTCGGCTTATGAGATACACACTTATGAGCTTAGAGCTGACGTCGTACCTTTACGACCACTGGTAGAATATGCTTTAAGGATAGACCATGTGTAACACCCACCAGCCAATCCCGAAGAACCAGACGGCGGATGCCACAATCGGTGCCGGAGCACCGTTTTATGTCACTTATTAAAGCTAGATCACAAATTAGAAGTGGTTAAATTTTCATAAGGAGGCAAGTAATTAACATTTTGTTTTGTTTTTTTTTTTTGTTAACGAAAATAATATTTAAGGAAATTCTTACGAAAATTTCGCAAGAGTTTCCCCTAAAAATTAACTTGCCAAACAAAGAAAATATACACACTTCCAATTTTCTCCAAACCCCAAAACTCCAATTCAACATAACATACCACAAGCACTTCTAAATATCCATCAACATACGCATCATAGTCTAAACACATTCCTTTCAAGGAATATATAATCATCATACACCAAAAATATAATAAGATGTTATTTCCTTCAATAATCATAACTCTTAATACATTATAAACTTATTATATACAACCTCCATAATACAATCTTTATATACATGCCAAAAATCACCATTTACAAATATCCTACCCAAAATGTGATCTCTACTCTGATGCTTGTCCTCTGGTCTTGAAGAACACCCTCTGCTCCTAACCTGCGTGTGATAAAAATCAACGCACTGAGTGGCAGACTCAGTGGTGCTAAATAACCATCAATTAAATTAAATAGAAAAGCCAAGTCAAATCTGAAATTACTCAATTATATAAATACCGAAATCGCATTCATTTAATTCAAATACTTTGAAAGCAATGAGAAGATTATAAATACAAATATGTCTTCATTCTTTTATAGCAACAATAAAATTTCATTTTTTGTTGAGGCTCGTACTCATGCAGAATGAACATAAGCAGATTTGATCGTGGCCTATATTAGCGCCACCCCCATCACATACTCGTGGCCTATGAAAGCACCACCGTGGCCTATGAAAGCACCACCCCCATCACACAATCGTGGCCTATGAAAGCACCACCGTGGCCTATGAAAGCACCACCCCATCACACAAATAAGCGCGTCCGCCTATTTATAAGGGCTGATAACCCTAGCATATGATCATAGCTTCACAATAACAAATTCCATCTCATCATACCACGTCTCAATCATGCATAGTAGAGCCCAAATCAAAATCATTCTTTCACAAAAGTAATAATTCTTAGTCAAAACCTCTTCATTTAGTACTCATCAGTTCAAAATTTTTACTCAAAACACTATAGATGTATATATACTTAAGATAGTATAAAAGTACATAAATCAAGAACTTTTCAGCATTTTCATAAACTTGACCTTTGCAGGGTTTTTAACACATAACTTGACTTATGGGTCTCCAAATTGAATGAAATCAGGTTCATTAGAAAGATAAGACAAAATTATACAAATTTTCAGAAGGGACCACAGCCGAGATCACACAGTAAGATAGCAAACAAAAGCTCAGAACACAGACCAACAGATCAGACCTGATTCAGCAGAACCAAGTCCAATGTTTCTTGAATTCCTACTTCACCAAACACTCAAATGAAACCAATTTAGAACGAGAGAATTCTCAAGACACAGGGAAACAACTTTTATGAAGAACTCAGAACCTAATCTTGTCAGTATAGTGGTCAAAATGGGCACTCAATTTAGTAATGCATGTGGCCCAACACAACAGAGTCAGTTTGGGTGTTTCAGCCATAAGTTGAGCTATGTATATCCAATTTGGACACAAGAGGATGGGTTGGAAAGATAAGAAGTAAAGATATAACTTTTATGAAGAACATAAGACATTATTTTGCCATTTGAGTGGTCAAAATGGACAATAATTTCGGATATATAGGTAAGACATCATAACAGAACCAGTTTTGGTATTTCAATCATAAGTTGAGCTACAAGTATTGGAATTAGACATAAGAATATGTTTTGGAAAGCTGAGAAATAGAGCTACAACTTTTATGAAGAAGTCAGAAACAAATGGGAAGTATAAAGGGGTCAAACATGAGTTCCAATCCCACGGCAGAACACATCTCACATTAAAATTCAGCAATTTCAACAAAACATACAAAGTTCCCAAAATATATTCAAAAACCTAACCATGTAAAACAACTTAAACAAGTGAAATTATGATTGCACTAACCTTATTAACAAGCTTGAATAAGCTTGGAAAGCCTTACTCCTTGGCTTTCTCTTTCCCCTTTGAGGATGGTTCTCCAACCTCTTCAAAGCATGAAAAATCAACATTACAAGCAAAACTTGACAAAAGAAATAGTTGGAGCATGATTTAATGCATCAATAACATGTCTAAACCATGAATTCTACTTAACAATTCACAAAACTCAAAAACCACAACTTACTTGCTTCAATGGTAACTTCACTTCTCTTTGCTTTTAATCACCAAACTCAACTTCTACTTCTTAATTCTTAAGGATTAAGTACTAATCTATGGTTTAATTAGCTAGTTTGGTGGTAAATTTGGAGGTAAGAAAATGAAGAAAATGAAAGAAGAAGGAAGAAGATGGAAATGGCGTGGAGAAGAGAAGAGAAGAAAACAAAAAGTGTTGTGGTGTTACTTTAAGTGCCAAAGTCAAATTTGACTTCCAAATTTCATGTCAAATGTGTGGCTAAGATCAAGTCCTAAGTAATCTCATCCAATGGCTCTAAATATTCCTCAAATAAATCTCTTCTACTTCTTATTTAACTCCACCAATTAATTAAATGAACTCCACTAAAATAATTCCTCATTTATTTCTTAATATACCACACTAGAAATATTATGCATTTAATACATAAACTTTCCAAAAATATTCATTAAATATTTTCTACCCACCTAAATCATGCAAACATGCTCCAAAAATAGTAAATAAAATATTAACTATGCATAGTAATTTTTCCGGACTAAAATAATACCAAGTCCCGGACCGATGGTACTATTCACAGACCGGTAAATCACTATTACCGACACTAAAAGAAAAATCAGTCTGTTACACCATGTTAGTCCGCACTAGGCTCCGTTAGTTTGCTTTTGCATTGTGAGCCAATTTTTATCTTGAGTGGTATTGACGGCCATGGTAGCCTTCGACTAGTACCCATAGTTGAGCAGATGATGTGGCAATGCACACCATTTCCGCTTATTCTTGCTGAGACACTAACTTGGTTAGGGGAGCGTGCTCAAGAACCTGACTCTAAGCTTAGTCTGATGGGGAGTCTACTTTTATTGCAAGTAAATGCATTTTATATTTATGTTCTAAATTTTGCCTAAGCCGCTCTTGTGGGTTTCGACTTCGTGGGCTTTGTTTTTCCTTCATTATTTTTTCTTATTATTTTAATTGCTCTAATTTTTGCCTAATATGCGCTTTCGAGTTTTCGACTTAGCAAGCTATTTCTTTTTCTCTCTTTTTTTTTTTGACTGGTTTTGCAGTTATGGGCTTATGAGATGCTACAAGTGATGGACTCATCATCAGACCACTTATTGTATGACTATAGGCCAAGAGTCTTCGTCTAACACCACCTTTGACAGGAGAAATCGTCAAGGACTAGACAGCTATCTTTCACGACACCACAACTGAAGGCATTAGATGGACTTACCCTTGGTGGTACATAGAACGAGTGACGGTCTTTATGTATATGCTCTATTTTCCCCTGTGTGGACTGACCATGGTGGTTGCTTATTGCCTTAGTCGTGTTGAGGATTTTTTTTTCCTTATTATTTTTCTTTATAAAGGAAAATTGAACGGGCTTGATTGATTTTATTTAATAAATAGGTTTTTTTTTTTTTTAAACTCATTCTTTGATCCTTGGAAAAAGGTTCTCTTACATTGGTTAGAGTTTTATTTTTGGAGTCACCACCCTTATTAATGAAAATTCTCGAATTAGTTTATTCTTTGCAATCGACTAACTCAGTTTTAAATTAGACATAGGGTTTGGGAGTTTGCTGTGATATTGAAAAGGTGTTAGGCCCCTATATCGCCCGATCAAATCGGCCTCCTCGTTGTCCATTAATTCGCAATAACTCAATAATACAATTAACTAAAATTGAGGTGTAAAATACTTTTTGATGTAATTTTTGGAAAACATGTCAAACATGCAAATAATCTCAAGCATTTGACATAAAATAAACTATCCAAAGAAGGGGGTAAGGAGAAAAGAGTACAAACCAAAACCTAAAATACATTCTACCCTTAACCCTCCAAATTTTCCCATTCCCTTTAATTAATTACAAATAAGCAATAAATAGGACCCATTAAGGTCCCTTACATTTAGCCAATGTACAAAATTAAAACAAAGCCAATAAAGAACATCCATAAAACATAATCATCACATAAATATCATTCACATAACTCAATTATACATTCATTCACCCAAATAATGGTTTAAATGATGCATCTTCATATTACAAAGTTAGCATATCATGGGTTAGTGCAATAATAATTATAATACAATGAATAAAAGGGCATAAATTTAAAGGACATGATATTAAAAGTGCATGAAAGTAAATAATATTAATTTAAAAGGCAATAATTTAAAGGTTTGAACAAGATTAGAGTTCATGGTTTTGATGTTCATCATGAATGATGAACAAATATACCAATCACTACCCAAAACCATGTTTATTGATGTTTATTAGATCCATTTGTGGACAAAAATGCATCCCAGACCAATTATAATTGGAGCTTTACCACTGCATATCCGAATCAGGGCCATTTTATTGATTATTGGCATTCTAGATCTCTAAACGAAAGTGCCTGGCACCACAGAAGAAGTGGCATATGCCACAAGGGTGTGGCGTGCAACACACATAGTGGCGCTAGGCCCTTCCCTGATCAAGAAGGTCACAAAACTAAAACAGAGCAAATAGGGGAAAACTGTGATGAAGTGGTGCAAGCCACTTGCTTATGGCGCACGCCACACGTAATGGCTTGCACCACTACAGTCATCAGTGCACTATAATGGCACAGAACGCCCCTTTTGGTTGATCCCGAAATTTCATCACAACCAGGCTAAAAAATGGTGTTTACACACCCAACAGAAAAAAGGAAAAAGAGGAAGAATTGAAGTAAAGGCCCTCAGGTATTACCTTTTTGAAGATTTCCTCAAAGAGTATGTAAGAATAGATGAAGAAACCAAAAAGTTGAGTTTTCTTTCCAACAATTTGAGTTTGAGGTTAGATAAAATGTGTTTATGAGATTTTTAATGGATCCTTAAAGGTTTAGGTAATTGAAATCAATAAACACAACAACTTAGATTAAAGAGAAACACAAGTTTTCTTTGATTTTTGAGTTTAGTTTTAAAAAGGCAAAAGTTTCCCTTATTTTCTCAAAAATCCTCCCTTGATACGCTCCTCAATGCCCTATTTATAGGCAAATGGGTATGTGACCTTATTTTAGGGCTGATGTGGCAAAATGCCACTGGTGGACTGAAAATAGAGCCTGGCCCACTTTTACCAAATCGAACCGGGTGGCACGCAAAATAAGATGGTGCACTAAAAAGTGTGATGGGTAGGCCTAACGCACTTTTTGGGCCAGGTTTCGTCGTGAAACACCTAGTAACCCGAAAAAGTAAAAATGGTTAAACACAAGTATTACCTCAGCCACGGACCATTGGTCTGAAACAGAACGATCCAAAATACCGATCCAAACTTATGTAAGAAAACAATTTATCATCGTTGAGCCTTTAGGAGAAAAATTTGAGCGTCTACAATTTGTCCCCTCTTTGATGATGTTTTGCTTTTTGAGCAAGATGTCATGAATGTGTAAAGTAGAAGCATAAGTAAGAAAATACTTACTTGGTAGTTGTTGAGTTGTCGAGTCTGGTTGAGGTAAGGTGGGTGTCCTTGAGATGGGGTTAACGCTCTTTGAACAACTTGGATGGATGAAGTGTGCCATTTTGGTGGCTTTGTTGATGTAAGTTGCCATTTGGCATTTTTTAGGCAGGCGAATTGCGCCATGTTGATGGTTGGCGGCTTTTGTGACTATCTGTGCCAAATGGCGGCTTTGTTGAAATGTTCCACTGTGGAAGGTGTTCCTTTGGACGTGAAGGGCGGAAGAAATACGCCATGGTGTTTGTTGGTGGCTTCTGCAACTATCTGCGCTAGATGATGTCTTTTTTGAAATGCTCCAGTGGGAGGTTGTCCTTTGGACGTGAAGGGCGAAGGAAATGAGCCATGGTGGTTGTGTGTGGCTTCTGCGACTATCTACGCCAAATGGTGGCTTTGTTAAAATGCTCCACTGTGGGAGGTTGTCCTTTGGATGGTGCCTATCTTTGAAGGGCTTTGGGTGCCTTGGGGGCCTTTAGTTCTGAAAGCTCCACTGTGGGAGGTTGTCCTTTGGACATGAAGGGCGGAGCAGATGCGCCATGGAGGTTTTTGGAGGCTTCTACGACTATCTGCGCTAAATGGCGGCTTTGTTGAAATGCGCCATTGTGGGACGTTGTCCTTTGGACGATGCCTTCTTTGAAGGGCTTTGGGTGCCTCGGGGGACTTTAGTTCTTAAATGGTCCACTGTGGGATTTGTCCTTTGGACTTGAAGGGCGGAGGAAATGCGCCATTGAGGACGTGTGATTTTTCCCAAAAGTTGGATTTGGAAAGAATCGAATTGTCGAACGGGTTTGATTTATTTTATTTAAAATTTGTTTTTCTTATTAACCCGTTCGTTATCCTCAAAAAATGGTTCTCTTACTTTGGTAAGAGTTTTATTTTGGAGTCGCCACCCTTATTAGAGAAAATTCTAGAATTAGTTGATTCTTTGAAATCAACTAACTCGATTTTTTTAACCAGAGACGGGGTTCAAGAGTTAGGTATGATAAGGGTAGGTGTTAGGCACTCCTTTCGCCCGGTTAAATCGGCCTCCTTGTTGTCCAAAGATTCACAACTAATTAATAATGCGATTGACTAAAACTGTGATGAAAATACTTTTTGATGCATTTTGTAAAACTATGTCATCCACACAAATGATCTCAAATATAATAGGCATGAAATAACATCCATATAAAAAGCGGACAGGAGAAAAGACTACAGTCCTTCCTAAATGTACAATCTGCCCTCATCCCTCCAAATTTTCCAAACCTAATCTAATTATTACATAAGATCACCCTTATTAGAGAAAATTCTCAAATTAGTTGATTCTTTGAAATCGACTAACTCGATTTTTTAACCAGAGACGGGGTTCGAGAGTTAGGTATGATAAAGGTAGGTGTTAGGCACTCCTTTCACCCAGTTAAATCGGCCTCCTTGTTGTCCAAAGATTCACAACTAATTAATAATGCGATTGACTAAAACTGTGATGAAAATACTTTTTGATGCATTTTGTAAAACTATGTCATCCACACAAATGATCTCAAATATAATAGGCATGAAATAACATCCATAGAAAAAGGGGAGAGGAGAAAAGAATACAATCCTTCCTAAATGTACAATCTGCCCTCATCCCTCCAAGTTTTCCAAACCTAATCTAATTATTACATAAGATCATTAAATGACATCCATTAAGATCCCTTTACATTTTGTAATAACAAAACACTTAAACATGACAAGGAAGATAAAAGATACAAGCACAAAGTAACCATTAATCACAGAATAATATAATATAGATTCCCAACCAAACAACACCTATTCATTCACAAAAAAGGAAAGCATGATGCATATACAAAATAAAAACTTGATGAATATTGGGTTAGCACAATAATAAACATAAAGCATTAAATTAAAAGGGCAAGAAATAACAAGGTAGGATTATAAAGTGCTAGAAGAGTAAATTGCAATAATTTAAAGGCATGAAACCAAATGATTAATCAAGATTTAAGCTCATGTTCTTAATGCTTATCAAGGATGATGAATAAGTTCACCAATCATGGCTCTCAACCTTACTTTATTGTTTATTAGATCCATTTGTGACCAAATATTCATTCCACACCTTTTAAGGTTGAGCTTGGTCACTAGATCTATGGAAAAGGGACGTTTATTAAGTTTTAATCCTTCTGAACCTCTAAAACAAAGGGCCTAGCACCACAGGGGCTATGGCGTGCGCCACAAGGGTGTGGCGTGCGCCCCACATAGTGGTGCAAGGCCCTTCCTAGATTAGGAAGGTTCAGATGTGTTTTGAGTCAAAACAAGGAAAATCAGGGTTCATGTGGCATAAGCGATAAGCCTGTGGTGCACGCCACATGCAGTGGCCTGCGCTGCTGTCTCAAGCTGTGCGCCACAGAGGCATTGAAATTATAAACTTATGGCTGTCTTAGGCTGTCACTTTCACCCTAACTTTTAAACTTCTCTCCTAAAGCTCTCTCTTCTTCTCGTTTTCATGTTTTCTCAACCAAGACTTATCGCTGTCGAGAATGTAGCGGATTGGCTTCCTGGGGATGTGGTGATCGATCCCTTATCTCGACCTGTGAGCTACGACATGAAACTTCAGGAGTTTATTCCTGACGTAGGGACTTCAATCACAATAGTCTTAGATTCAGATTATGGTGTGCGGTTTTTGGAACTTTTGATTGATTTAAGGGGGTCTTTGATTGATTAAGTAATAAAATCTCAACTTAGATCTAAGGTGAGGACCCTGGATTTTCCCAAAAGATTGAGAAAAGAATTGAATGGAATGGACTTGATTTATTTTATTTAATAAAATAGTTTTCTTTTTATTAAACCCGTTTAATCCTCGGAAAAAGGTTCTCTTACTTTGGTAAGAGTTTTATTTTGGAGTCACCATCCTTATTAGGGAAAATTCTCAAACTAATCAATTCTTTGGAATTGACTAAATCGGTATTAAACCAGAGATAGGGTCTGGGAATTCGGTATGAATGGAAAGGTGTTAGGCACCCATTTCACCTAGCTAAGCTGGCCTCCTAATTGTCCATTAATTCACAATAATTTAATAATGCAATTAACTAAAAATTGAGGTGTAAAACCCCGTTTGTATTTTTGGAAAACATGTCAAACATGCATTCAATCTCGTCCATACAACATGAAGTAAAGCATCCAAAGAAGGGGAGGGAGGAGAAACGAATTACAAACCACCCTAGTTATTACAATCTACCCTCAAACTCTCCAAATTTCCCAATACCCAATCTTTCTGTTACAAACAAGCTTAATAGGAATCCTTATGGACCCTTTACATTTTGCAATAAAACTTAAATAAAAAATCCAAACCATAAAGAACAAACATAAAGAATAACAAATATTCACAAAATAATATATTAATTATAAGATCACAACACAATCAATCATCTAACAAGTATGAATATGATGAATGTAAATGATGCAAGATTGATAAATAAAGGATGAGCATAATAACAATGAACATTAAACTAAATAACAATAATTTATAGGACAGAAATAGTAAAGTGCTAGTAAAGTAAAAGACAATAATTAAATGACAGAAATTTAAAGGTTTTAATAAGATTTAAGCTCATGATCTTGATGTTCATCCAAGAAGGATGAACAAAATCCATCAATCATTGCTCTCAATCATGTTTCATTTGTTTATTTGATCCATATATGACATAATACGCATCACGAACCTTTTAAGGTCGGAGCTTGGGCACCGGATCACCAAATCAGGACATTTATTGGGTAAGAACAAGAGGTTTCTAGGCACTTGTGGTGTGAGCCACAGGGAAATGGTGCACACCACACGTAGCAGTGCACGCCACTATTGTTGTTCTCGCGCCACAGAGGTGCAAAAACCCATGTTTGGTTGATCCTAGGTTTTCCTCACAACCAGACCTAGAAATGGTGTTTTAAACATCGAAAAAGCAAATAAAAAGATGAAGAAAGCGTTTAAAGGTTCTCAAGAACTACCTTTTGTAATTTCTTTAATGATTCGCTCAAAAATGGATGAAGGGAAACCCAACACTTGGTCCTTGATAAAAAAATCTGAGATTCAAGATTAGAGTTTGTGGTTTTAGGGTTCTAGATTGTCTATAGGGGGTTTAGATTGATTAAATAATAAGTTCTCAACTCAAATCCAAGGTTCAACACAAGTTGCCTTTAGATTTCTTTGGTTGAGTTTTTAAATGCAAGCATTTCCCCTTGTTTCCAAAAGAATCTTCCCTTTAACAAACCCCCAATGCCTATTTATAGGCAAATGAGGGCGGGTGGCTCCATTTTAGGGTTAACGTGGCGAAAATTCCACTTTCGGGCCCGCAATGGAACCAGCCCACATTTACAAAGTC
Source organism: Jatropha curcas (assembly GCF_041381405.1). NCBI lineage: Eukaryota > Viridiplantae > Streptophyta > Magnoliopsida > Malpighiales > Euphorbiaceae > Jatropha > Jatropha curcas. The sequence continues at coordinate 14,990,145 of NC_143160.1, forward strand.
AGACCAAGTGGCACACAAAATGAGGCAGTGCACCGAGAAATGTATCGGGCGAGCCCGGCACGCTTCTGGGGGCCGATTTTGTCGCAAAACGGCCGGTAACCTAAAAAAGTAAAAATGGTTAAACACATTGGTAATCTCAGCCACGGACCATCGGACTAAAAACTAAGATGATCGGGAACCCTAATCCAATTTTATAGGAAAAACGGTGTATCATCATTGAACCTTATTAGGGGAAAATTTAAGCATCTAAACAAGGTTAACACTAGTTGCCTTTAGATCTTTAGGTTGAGTTTCAAAAATGCAAGAGTCTTCCCTCAAAATCCCCAAAAATCCTCCCTTTGGCTCACCCCCCAATGTCTATTTATAGACATTTGAGGATGGGGTGGCCCCATCTACGGCTGACGTGGCAAAAATGTCACTGTCTGCCCCGTAACGACACCCAGTCCACTTTTACCAAATCAGACCATGTGGCACGCAAAATGAGTTGATGCAGCGGGAAGCGTGAGAGTGGGCCCAACGCACTTCCGAGGTTTGATTTCGTCGCAAAATGCCTGGTAACTCAAAAAAGTAAAAATAGTTAAACATGTAGATAGTCTTAGCCACGGAACATTAGTCTGAAAACCGGAGCGATCAGGAATCCCGATCCAATTTTATGCAAAAAATAATTTATCATCAGTGAACCTTTTAGGAGTAAAATTTAAGATCTATAGTTTGCCCCAACCTTGATAATATTTTTCTTTTTAAGCAAAATGTCATCAAAGCGTAGAGTAGACACTTAAGTAAGAAAATACTTACCTGAATTTCATTACATGAGCGACTTTGGTGGATGAAGTGCACTATTTTGGCGGCTTTGTTGATATGGGTTACCATTACACCATTGGTAAGCGGACGAATTGCACCGTAGTGCTTCTTGGTGGCTTCTGCAGTTATCTGCACTAATCGGCGACTTTAATAAAATGCAAAAGTTGTCCTTTGGACGGTGAGAGGCAGAATGAGATGCGCCACATGGGATGCCTTCCTGGATGAACCACTTGGGACGAATTCAACGGATGAATAAGTGCACCTCTTGGAATGACTCGATTTTTGAAATGCTCCTTTCGAAGGTTGTTGTCCTTTGGATGGTGAGAGGCAAAATGAGATGCGCCACATGGGACGGTTTCAGGAGTGCGCCACTTGGGACGGCTTTAATGGATGAATGAGTGTGCCACTTTAGACGACCTGATTTTTGAATGCTCCTTTCGGAGGTTGCGCGCCACTTTGGACGGCTTCAGTGCCCACTTTGGGAGGTTGTCCTTTAGACGGTGCCTTCTTTGAAGGGCTTTGGTTTTTCTGCCTCAGGGGACTTACGGTTTGACCTACTCCACTTTGGGAGGTACCTACAAAAACATTCTAACAATACAGAGGAAGAGGCTTTTTGGCCGGTTATAGTTAGAAATTCCGTGATTAGGCCTGGAAGAGCGTGCACATGCGACACGTGATTTTACATAAAAATGTGTGATTTTGCATGAATTCTTATGAATTCATGTGTGTGCATGAGTTTATTTGAAGTTATGTGTGATTTTGTGAATTTTTGTGAATTTATTCAAAATTGTGCTGTGGCATGCAAAACGAGGTAACTTACCTGTGGCCAGCGGTGTGTTTCCCCTGCTTAGGCAGCTAACCATTGATAGGTTATCGGCTAAGTATGGGAGCTAATCACGGTTAATGGACCCTGGGCTAGTGCGAGAAGGCATCAGTTGGACCTATAGGCCCACTAAACCTTATAAAAGGTGAAAGTGACATACATTTGTCACTTTCAACCTTATTCTTTCCACTTTTTCAAATCTTTTTTTTTCCCTTTTCGCTCTTTACATAACTAGAACTCATGACAGCTGAGAATGTTGTGGACTGGTGTGAACCCCTACCCCAAACATATCATAGGCATGTGAATGCATGTGACTAAGGGCAGAAATGCACGTGAATATATGAGTCGCCACCTTGTTTAATTATTTTTAGGGTAAACTAGGAAAAAACCCTAAGTGACTCCGATTTTAATTAACCTAATTACTAGATTAATTAACCCAATGTTTAAAGCATGGTCTACGAACCCGAGGTGGATCCCGAGACTATGTCATGCTGATGAACTAACCGATGAATGAAATGCTTTGCAGGGTGAATGAAGTAATTGGACCAAATGAAATATTTAAGTGATTTTGACTTGCCGCTCGGGGTTAAATCCCAAACGTGCTTACGTACTTCCATTTGAATGGCAGATCAAAGTCAACGTAGTTCGATAGGCCTTCTTTGAAGGGCTTTGAAGGTGTATGCTTAATGCATGAGTGTGTGTATGCTTTGTGCATGTTAGTTTAGGCATTTTGCCAAAGGATCGATTGATTCGATTAGGCGTTCGTCGCCAAAAATGTTGGTTTTAAGGCATTCGTGCCAAAAATGGTTGTCGGGCGATTTGTCGCCAAAGTTGATATTTGGGCTTATTATTGCCAAAATTGATGTTCGGGCTTATTATTGCCGAAATTGATTTTGTCGGGCGATTTGTCGCCAAAATGATTGATTTTAAGGCTTTGAGCCGAAAATGGTTGATTTTAAGGCATTTTGCCGAAATGAGTTGATTTAGGCAATTTGTTTGCCAAAAGTGTTGATTGGGCGATTGTCGCCGAAATTGATTGATTTAAGGCCTTTGGCCGAAATGTGTTGATTTAGGCAATTTGTTTGCCAAAATGATGTGATCGGGCGATTGTCGCCAAAATGATTGATTTTAAGGTTTTTAGCCAAAATTGATCGATTTTAAGGCTTTGAGCCAAAAATGGTTGATTTTAAGGCTTTGAGCCGAAAATGGTTGATTTTAAGGCATTTTGCCGAAATTATTCGATTTTAAGGCTTTGAGCCGAAAATGGTTGATTTTAAGGCATTTTGCCGAAATTATTCGATTTTAAGGCTTTTAGCCAAAATGGTTGATTTTAAGGCATTTTGCCGAAATTATTCGATTTTAAGGCTTTTAGCCAAAATGAGTTGGTTTAGGCAATTTGTTTGCCAAAAGTGTTGATTGGGCGATTGTCGCCGAAATTGATTGATTTAAGACCTTTGGCCAAAATGTGTTGATTTAGGCAATTTGTTTGCCAAAAGTGTTGATTGGGCGATTGTCGCCGAAATTGATTGATTTAAGGCCTTTGGCCAAAATTGGTTGATTAATTCAAGGTATTATGTCAAAAAATTGATTTAAGCGATTTGTCGCTAAAAATGGTTAATCTTATTTATAGGCGATTTGTTTGCCAAAAATTGATTAAACCGTAGGCAATTTGTTGCCAAAGTGTAATTGATTAAACTGTAGGCAATTTGTTGCCAAAATGCGATTGATTAAAGCTTTTAGCCACAATTATCAATTAATTGGACTTAAGCCAGATTTGTTCGAAATAAGGCGATTGAACCGTAGTTATTAATTAACTAGATTCTTTAGCCAAAATTGTCGGATTTAAGATCTAACGCCACGATTATTAATTAACCGGGCATTTAAATTTAATCGTGCTTAATTAAGGTAGTTTATTTACCTAAATAATGACATGAATGCATTTATGCAGTTGTAGAATTATTAAGAGTAGAAGAGAAATATGCATGAAGTGCTAAAATTAAATGAGCAGAGTTTCGTTTATGTACCTGATTTAATCGACGACCGCTTCTTAGCTCCAGGTTAAGCTCCTCGTTCGGGGAATATTAATTAATTAATTAGAATTTGTTTAATTTTAGTGGCCAAAGTATCACAACATAAAAAAAAATAAAGACTGAATTAAAAATGCAAAAAGCGGTAAAAGAATCACAAAAGCGTGAGGGAGAAAGATCGTCCGTCAACACAGACAGGAGTGGCCAAAATGAAGACCTGGAGGCCATTTTTATAGGCAGAATTGGGCATCCGGCAGCAGGTGCCGCCCGAGGTCCGGCGGCAGGTGCCGCCGGAGGGTGGTGGGTGCCGCCGGAGGCTGGCGGCGGCCCCTTGGGCCTTTCGCTTCAGAGGGGTTTTCAGGAGTTTCGAATCTCCGAAAAATATTTCGGGACCTGTTCCGCGATCCTCACGACATTCCGGACGTTTTAAGTACCATATTGGCATTCTTTCGGTGAACTTCCAAAATGGCCTTCGGTCCGGTCGGAGTGTCTATAGTCTAGAAAAACAGGCTTTTCAAGCCTCAAAATTTGAGTATTCATAGTTGCCCCCCACCGGCGATCGTAAAAATGATTTATGGGAGTCGGTGGTTGTCTGAAACACAAATTTTGAAGGCGAAAATCGGACGCGTCTAGAAGACCCGTGCTTTAGCCATTTGCTTATAAATAGCTTGAAATTTTCATTTCCATTCATTCTAAACTCTTCAATTTAAAGAGCTCTCTTCAAATTCTCTCAATCTTCAAGGCTTCGAACTTCCTCTCTCCATGGCTTCCTCGGATCTCAGTGGTGAGGATTTTCTAGGTTCTCTAGGAATTTCCCTTGAAGAAGTCAATCTTATGGTGGATGCTAATACTCATGCCTCCGTGACTGGCGTCTTTGCCCAGGTAAGCCCGCTTTCGCTTTTATTGTATTATTATTACTTATTATACATTTTTGGGCCCTAAGGGTCAAAATTGGGAATTTTCGGGCTTTAGGCCGAATCGTGAATTTTGGGCCTCTGTGGCCGATTTGTGGATTGTTTGGCCTTCGTGGCCGTTCTATCAATTTTTGGGCCTCTGTGGCCGAATTGTGAATTTTCAGGCCTCTGTGGCCGAATGGCGAATTTTGAGGCCCCTATGGCCTGAATGCGAATTTTCGGGCCTCTGTGGCCGGATTTTTTTTTTTTTTTTTTTTGGCATATTGCTTTTTATTAGTATGCATGCTAGGGTGAGACTAAGATATTATCCTTAGTAAAGAACTGAGGAATAACTCTTAGATTGCCTTACCTTTTCAGGACCCTCGTGTCAAAGTGGATGTGGGAGAGACCTCCATGTCTGAAATCCCGCTCGAGATATTTGATCCTAATCATCCGATTGGGGCGATTATCAGTCCGTCCCATTTAGGTTACCTGAGGCATCATGACATAGGCCGGAGCAGTCACAAGGAATTACTGTGCGCCTTGGCCGAGAGATGGTGGGACACCACTAATACATTCCATTTTTCTTGGGGCGAGTTGACAATGACCCCTGCGGATTTTCCAGTGATCTCCGGAATCCCGTTTGGCACTCGTCCGATCGAATTATATGACTACTGGAGGACAGAGATTTCTCCTGACCGGATGGTGGAGCTGATCGGGATAGACTTACCTCGGATCGTCGGGCTAAGCTCCGCTACTCCGGCTTTGAGCATCTCCAGACGCTGGCTATATCTCCAAGCCCCCAACACTTACGCTAAATACAGGCGGGGAGAGCTGACGGCTACTCAGGCAGCTAGGTTCACCTTGTTGCTGCTGTTTGCTTCGACCTTCTGGTCCAACAGGAAGGAGAGTTTTAACCCTTCTATCTTGAAGAGTTTAGAAAATCTGGCTCATCTCAAGGAGTACGATTGGGCCGGCGCTATTCTGAGCCGCATGTATGATGACATGTGTGATCTGAGTCGGGGCCACTATAAACTCAGCAGGACTTGCTACTTCTGGGAGGTAATGTAAAGGACGTGTTTCCTTTTTATGCCTTTTTATTCCTTTTTCCATTGACTTTCGTTTCTTCCCTTTTACAGACTTGGGCATATGAGTACTTTCCTTTCACTCGCCCCGAGCTGGTTCATGCTGATCTTGGATTGGGGCTAGTACCTTTGGCTTGGAGATGGTACCGATCAAACCTTCATACTACTCAACACAAGAAATCGCTAAAGGATTTGAGAGCCTTTTTTGATACTTGTAGACTGAAGCAGGTATGTGCTTAGTAATTCTTGAATATGTTGAATAAAAAGGATTTATTAACATATTTGCATTTTTCATAGGTGGAGATAGGGGCAATGATTTCCCGCCTGCAGAACTGGATTCAAGTTAACCCCCAATTCCAGCGGTCGGATGCCTTGTCTCGGCGGAGGGTGGTCTTGTCGCACCCCGTCCTGAGACGATATTACTTAGGTGAGAGAGTAAACATTCAAATAAGAGGCTGTCGTTCTATTCCTTATTCCCCTCCCGAAGACATGCGAGCGGGCAAGCATATGACGCTGACCGACGCTCATACTGAGGGTGTTCCGGATGTGGAGTTCATCCTGGAGGGAGATTATGACGAGTTTTGTAGAATTTTCCTGATGCAACCCATCGGATCCCTGCTTGATAGTTTTCAGAGATTGGCACCTTCTCAGCCACTTGGCACCCGTTCTTCTCGGGCTTCGGGTCCCTCGACTAGGACTCCAAGGAGGAGGCCCATGACCGATCCCACTTTTTCCACCCCGGTTGAGGGTCCATCGCAGGCCGGGCCTAGCCGATCGGCCGGTCCTAGCCGATCGACCGGTCCATCTAGGGCTCCCCGGGCTATCTTGGAGGCTACCGGGCTGCTTCACCCAGACCTAGCCAATCTACGTCTGCCATACAGTATTCCTTACTATGTTCCTGACAGTCCTCCATCTTTTCGAGAGGTCTCCCTGGAGAGTGTGGATCACTCGGCTCTTCCTTCCGAGGACATCTTTGAGGTAAAACCTGACACATTTCTCACAACAGTGATTCATAAGAGATTTGATATTGACTCGTATTTTCCTTTGTATGATTTCCAGGTTCCTGTCGGGCTGGTCAATCAGATGATGGAGCTGGTTCTGGGGATGCAGCAAGAACTAACTACGGCCTGGACTCAGATAGCCTTTGATGATCAGAGGGGGAGGAGGCCCCGTCGTTGAAGCCATGGTTGCCAGTTTTTTTTTTTTTTTTTGTACCGAATTCTGACTGTACTTCTGCACCGAATGTTATTTGTACCTGCAATCATTTAGCACTGAAAATATGTATGCATGCTTGAAATGAAAATGGGGTTTCACCATTTCGGGCGTACTTTATTGTTTTTTGTTTATTTATTTACCCTCCCTCTTTTTTTTTTTTTTTTTAGTGGCCCCCACCGTCGGCGGCCGCTGCCGCCGTCGTTCGGCGGCTGCTGCCGCCATCATTCGGCGGTAATTCGGCGGCTGCTGCTGCCGTCGTTCGGCGCATTTTTCTATAAAAACTAGTTTTTTGGTTTGGTCCTTCACTTATCCTTTCTTTTCTCTCTTCTTCTTCTTAATTTCAAAGAATGAATCCCTTTTTTACTCACAGCATGCACAGCTGGATTAGGAGTCTCTCCAAAGTCGAAAAGATCAACCTGGGGAGGTACGATCTCTCTCCTATCGTTACCCTCAGGGGGGTAGTAATCGACTGGAACTTTTTATGGGCCTGTATCAGACTTTGGGACCCTGAGGCCCATGTGTTCCGGTTCGGAGCCATGATGGAGGAGATGTGTCCTCTTTTTGAGGAATTCTGTGCTATCATAGGGTGCGACCCCAATGCTCCTTTGGTCAGGCATGAGGTCAAGATTGGGTATGTTCGGTCGTTTGAAAGCCTGTTTCAGTTCAGCCGACCCGGACCGGATGAGGCTGAGAATGCGGGCCCTGGTTTTCTGCTTATTAGCTGGTTTCTTATTTAACAAGGATCCACGCTTCGGGGATCTGCGACTCTGTCCCATGGTTCGGCAGATGGAGGATATGGGTTGCATTGGCGGCATTGTGCTGGCAGAAACTATCAGGAGTCTTGACAGAGTCGCTTTAGGCTTCGAGGACTGGACGGTTTCCCCGATTATTCTCCAGGTACTTCTCTTTTTTTTCTTTTTCTTTATTTTTTCTTCTTTTGGCCTGTCCCTTTGTAATAGAAAGGATCAATTACTCAGGTTTGGTTAAAGGACCACCTTCAAGTGGTTGTTGTTCCTACTTTACTGCCTTATAACCCCGTCCAGTACCGCATGCAGAGGATCTTGATCACACACCCGTCTGCTGATGCATGGACCTCATGGCTGATTGAGTTGGGTCCAAATGAGGTGTTGTGGTTCGTACCCTGGTATGACATTACCCGCTTTATCCAGGTTAGCTCTCGCCATACTCGGGTTTACCTTTTAGGCCTTACCCATTGTACTTGGTACTATGCTTCGCGTGTTATGAGGCAGATTGGGATAGATCAGACTGTACCGATCGTGGATGACTCTTTATCTGATTCGGCTATCACTCCGGGGGTTACCCGAGCCGTCCTTAGAGCTTGGGTTAGAGACCATCAGATGGTTAGGCCTTTACCTAATCCTGGTGATATTCAGACTTCTCCTGAGTATCGGGCCTGGTTCATGATCGTTGTCTGGCCGGTTGAAAGGCTGAGGAGGAACGCATTGCTGAGTGCACTTGAGGGTTGGACTCAGGCTGACGCTGGTGATGGGGTTAGGACTGATGAGGAGATTATGTTGGCTCCTCGGACAGGCGAGGCTGGAGGGAGTTCAGTAACGAGGGATGACTCGGAGGACATTGCCCCATGGAGGCGACGGGACACCTAGACTCTGATAGGCTTTTGAATTTGCTTTTCTTTGGCTTTGTATGTCTTCTCCTTTTTTTTTTTTTTTTTTTTTTTATGGACTTTGTTTTTCTTGGTTTCTTTGGCTTTCTACTTGTACTGTTTGACTTTATTGCTTTTCATTAGAGTGTCATTTGACTTTCAAGCTTTCCAAGCATGTTTCCACTTTATTCATTTAAGCTCTAATTTTTGCCTAAGCCGCCCTTTCGGGTTTTCAACTTAGCGAGCTACCCAATTTTGCCTAAGCCGCCCTTTTCGGGTTTTCAACTTAGCGGGTCCCGACTTTTGCCTAAGCCGCCCTTTTTGGGTTTTCGACTTAGCGGGTTTTTCTTTGTTTCTCTTTTTTTTTTGTTGGCAAAGAAGAAAGAATGATGAAATGTGTGAACCCCTACCCCAAATGTCATAGGCATGTGAATGCATGTGATTAAGGAAGAAATGCACATGATGTGTGTGAGTCGCCACCTTGTTTAATTATTTAAGGGTAAACTAGGAAAAAACCCTATGTGACTCCAATTTTAATTAACCTAGTTGCTAGATTAATTATCCCAATGTTTAAGGCATGGTTTGCAAACCCGAGATGGATCCTGAGACTATGTCATGCTGATAAACTAACCAATGAATGAATGCTTTGCAAGGTAATGATGGATTAATGAAATGTTTGAGTGATTTTGACTTACCGCTCGGGGTTAAATCCCTAACGTGCCTACGTACATCCGTTTGAATGGAAGATCAAAGTCAACGTAGTTCGATAGGCCTTCTTTGAAGGGCTTTGAAGGTGTATGCTTAATGCATGAGTGTGTGTATGCTTCGTGCATGTTTGTTTAGGCATTTTGCCAAAGGATCGATTGATTCGATTGGGCGTTCGTCGCCAAAAATGTTGGTTTTAAGGCATTTGTGCCAAAAATGGTTGTCGGGCGATTTGTCGCCAAAGTCGTTGATTTTAAGGCTCTTAGCCAAAATGGTTGATTTAGGCAATCTGTTTGCCAAAATGATGTGATTGGGCGATTGTCGCCAAAATGATTGATTTTAAGGCTTTTAGCCAAAATGTGTTGATTTAGGCAATCTGTTTGCCAAAAGTGTTGATTGGGCGATTGTCGCCAAAATGATTGATTTTAAGGCCTTTGGCCAAAAAGTGTTGATTTAAGCAATTCGTTTGCTAAAATGTGTAATTTAGGCGATTGTCGCCAAAATGGTTGATTTTAGGGCCTTTGGCCGAAATGAGTTGATTTAGGCAATTTGTTTGCCAAAATGATGTGATTGGGTGATTGTTGCCAAAATGATTGATTTTAAGGCCTTTGGCCAAAAAGTGTTGATTTAAGCAATTCGTTTGCTAAAATGTGTAATTTAGGCGATTGTCGCCAAAATGGTTGATTTTAGGGCCTTTGGCCGAAATGTGTTGTTTTAGGCAATTAGTTTGCCAAAATGTGCGATTTAGGCTTTAATGCCACGATTATTAATTAATCGGGCGTTCGAGCTTAATCACAATTTATTGTCGAAACGTGATTGATTAAGGCTTTTAGCCACAATTATTGATTAATTGGACTTAAGCCGGATTTGTTGAAAATAAGGCAGTTGAACCGTAGTTATTAATTAACTAGGCTCTTTAGCCAAAATTGTCGGATTTAAGCTTATTACCACGATTATTAATTAACCGGGCATTTAGCTTAAATTCATTTACTTGAGGCAATTTGTTTGCCTAATGATGACATGGATGCATTTATGCAGTTGTAGAATTATTAGGAGTAGAAGAGAAGCATGCATGAAGTGCTAAAATTAAATAGGCAGAGTTTCGTTTACGTACCTGATTTAATCGGAAACCGCTTCTTAACTCCAGATTAAGCTCCTCGCTTGGGAATTAATTAATTTTAATTTGTTTAATTTTAGTGTTCAAATATCACAACAAAAATGCAATAAAAATTAAATTAAATGCAAAAAGCGGTAAAGAAATCGCAAGGAGCGTGGGAGGGAGAAAGATCGTCCGTCAACACAGACAGGGGTGTCAAAATTGAAGAGGTAAGTGGCCTTTTATAGGCAAAAAATGGGTCGCCGGCGGCAGGTGCAGGCCGGACTGTTTGCAGTCTGGGAAAACTGGCTTTTTGAGCCTCAAAATTTGAGTATTCACAGTTGCCCCCCACTGGCTATCATAAAAATGATTTATGAGAGCCAGTGGCTGTCTGAAGGAGCAAAGTTTGAGGATGGGCAGAGGAGGAAACCTCGCCGCTGTTTTTTTTTTTTTTTTTTTGAAATGAAATGATCAAATGCATGGATATATGTTTGTAACTTAAAGATTTTTTTTTTTTTTTTTTTGAGGACTTAAAAAGAAGTTTTGCCTCTTAGAGGACTTGAAAAGAGATTTTGCCTCTTAGAGGATTTGAAAAGATGTTTTGCCTCTTAATGAGGGCTTGAAAAGAGATTTTGCCTCTTAGAGGACTTGAAAAGATGTTTTGCCTCTTAATGAGGGCTTTAAAAGAGATTTTGCCTCTTAGAGGACTTGAAAAGATGTTTTGCCTCTTAATGAGGAATTGAAAAGAGATTTTGCCTCTTAGAGGGCTTGAAAAGATGTTTTGCCTCTTAATGAGGGCTTGAAAAGAGATTTTGCCTCTTAGAGGACTTGCAAAAATGTTTTGCCTCTCAATGAGGGCTTGAAAAGAGATTTTGCCTCTTAATGAGGGCTTGAAAAGATGTTTTGCCTCTTAATGAGGGCTTGAAAAGAGATTTTGCCTCTTAATGAGGGCTTGAAAAGAGATTTTGCCTCTTAATGAGGGCTTGAAAAAATGTTTTGCCTCTTAATGAGGGCTTGAAAAGAGATTTGTTTTATTTATTTATTTATTTATTTATTTTTTTTTTGAGAACCAAGGGTCCACCTAAAGTCGAAATGATCAAATGGTCAAATGGCTTGGTTTTGGATGACAAATGGTTGGTTCTTGGTTAGGGTTTCACCCTGGGTTGTGTATGTGTTTTTTTTTTTTTTTTTTTTTTATAATACTTGCCCCTGAATCCGAATCGGAGGATTTTGCCCCCTGCTTGAGAGAATTGATGCCCTTGTTAGCTGAAATAGAATTTCTTCTTAATGAAGGACTAAAAATTCTGTGATTACTTCTGTGATGGGAGAATGGTGAAGGTTCTTATCACTTCTTGCCCCCAGAATGGTGCTGACCATGGAATACCTCAAAACATTGGTGTTGTACTTGTCCAATCGATTGAGGAATCAAAGAGAACAAAGCCACTTATATGACTCGGGGAAACGGACAATGTGGATGACATCGTTCGTCTTGAAAGGATCGAAGAAACAATGGTCCGAGTGGAGACCAGGTATTAAAGAATTACCTCTCAACGATTATGCTTGACATTTTTTTAGGGTTGTTTTGGAAATCCCGGGGATTGAATTGACATTTTCCTCTCTCTCTTTTTTTTCCGAGGAATGACTTAAAGAGTGACACTTTCAAAACGAACTTTTGAGAATGACTCGATCTTTGTGATTCGTTGTGGAATGACCACTGGTGATGGAGACTTGATTTTAAAGACTCACTGGAGACTCAATTTAGAGACTCAAATTTTTCTTGTAGTGAATTTTGACTCGAAGGAACTCCCGAGAAGACCTTTGAAAGGGATTTTTTTTTTTTTAAGGACATACTTTGCTGTTTATCCTACAAAAATGGACTCTCTAAAAGAATTCATGAAAGCACTTTTTGTTTGCCTTAACTTTTGCCTAGTAGCCGCCCTTTCGGGTTTTCGACTCTAGCAGGCTCTTTGCCCTAACTTTTTCCTAGACCGCCCTTTCGGGTTTTCAGCCTAGCGGGCTCAATTCTTGCCTGAAGCCGCCCTTTCGGGTTTTCGACTCCAGCTTTTATTTTTCTTTTCTTCTCTTTTCTTTATTATTTTTATTATTATATTTTTTTTTATTGGCAAAGAGAAAGTGCTTTTTATGATGCAGACTTATGTTTGTGACCGGGCCTTTGTGGCTGCCTACGTTTCTCCAAGAACTCTTCGGGGGATGGGGAGAATCAGGTCTTTCGTAGTTCCTTCCGGGATGCGAACTTCGTGCTCGGCTGGTGTGGAATTCATCTCCAGCTTGATGTTAGTGCGGAATTCCTTTCCGTCTTGGTGCGAAATTTATTTCCGACTTGCTGTTTTTGCGGGATTCCTTCCCGACTTGATGTCTTTGCGGGATTCCTTCCCGGCTTGATGTTGATACAGAATTCATTTCTGACTTGATTTCTTCGCGGGATTCCTTCCCGGCTTGATGTCTTTGCGGGATTCCTTCCCGACTTGATGTCTTTGCGGGATTCCTTCCCGGCTTGATGTTGATGCAGAATTCATTTCTGGCTTGATTTCTTCGTGGGATTCCTTCCCGGCTTGATATCTTTGCGGGATTCTTTCCCGACTTGATGTTGATGCAGAATTTATTTCTGACTTGATTTCTTCGCGGGATTCCTTCCCGGCTTGATGTTTTTGCGGGATTCCTTCCCGGCTGGATGTTGATGCAGAATTCATTTCTGACTTGATTTCGTCGCGGGATTCCTTCCCGGCTTGATGTCTTTGCGAGATTCATTCCCGACTTGATGTTGAATCAACTTATGATAGTGATGACCCTAGGCGAATGTGACTTTGTTGTTGTAGTGGTTTTACCACTGGTTGACTGAAATATGACTTGTATTCATCACAAAGAGTTTTGAATACCCACATTGTGGTGGTAACTTGAGTGGCTTGAGTGTTGAAGAAGCTTTTATGCTTTGAGTTTGTGGCTTTGCCATGTTTGAATTCTTAAGGTTAATTTGATTCCTTTTCTTGAACTTTATCTTCCTCTGAACTTGGAACTTATTTCCTCAATGGTTCTCCTCTCCATAAGGAATTTTGAGGAGACTCTTCCTTTTCCTTGTTTTGAGAAATGATCCTTGTTTATAAGGACACTTGTATTTGTGCCATGTTTGGCGCTTGATTTTCAAGGTGTTTGTTGTCATCCAATTCGTGGAAATGACTGCTTCTTTTAACTTGCTTTTTCAAAATGTGAGCAGCCGCTTGGTCTTTGTCCTTATGGCTGAAATGATCTGTCATCTACCCTTGATGGGCTTGAATTTTACGGAGAGCTTGCAGTTGACCCGTTTTTGACAACTTGATTTCCTGTAGCTTTGTCCTTGATTTCTTTCTTTTGTGCAGAAGTTCCTTTTGACCCGTTTTTTTCTTTTGCTTGCTTAGAAGCAGCCTTTCCATAAAGAATTTCGAGGCAACTTGATTCTGAGATGATTTGAGTAGTGTATGGATAGCATTGCGACTTCGTGCAGACCCAACCCAATTCCAAGCATAACTTCTTTATTCTGTTGCTTCAAAATTCAGACACCTCGCTATCGGAGCATCTTCCATTCTGGGGTTTTCGGAGAAACCATTCTGGCCCTAACCCCTTCAATCGGCTTTGCCTCGGTACTGTTTGAAGTCTTGCGTACCCTTTGCTGGATCCTTTCCATGATTACCCTTCAAAACTCCCCCTTTGATGGTGCTTCTTAGGATGCCCCCAGCTTTGATTGATGCAGAGCAAATGAATGCATTTTTCTTTGCCAATTTTTATCCTTTTTTTTTTATCATCATTTTTTTTTAATTTTTTAATTTTAATATTTTTTTTTCATTTTTTTTTGTGCTTTCACAGGAAAGGATAGAGAAAGAGTATAAGCATGATTGGAATATAAATTGATCCCTTTTTATTGATAAGACAAAATTTGTGTACAAAAGACACTTAGATTTACAAATGAAAATTTGAATAGAAATGAAAATGAAAAGAAAAAAAAAACTAGACCCTAAAAGATAGACTCTAGGTGGACTGTGATGGACTAGGATTGGGTTGACTGTAGTGACTTTTTTCTTCTCGATGCTTAAATCGATCAGACAGGTTGTTGTTGGTCTTGAACAATTCCTTTGATCTTTTGGAGGTTTGATCTCGACATTCTCAGACACAAACTTCATTCATTTCTAAGCAAAGTTCGAAAAGATCGAACGATTCTTGTTCAGCAATTTGTTTTTTTTTTTTTTTTTTTTTGCATTGATCCCATGGTTAGGCAAGGGATTGGTTGATATTCAGCTTGCTCTTGGGGATGATGGACCCATTGTCAACCAGGTCTTGTAGACGTTTTTTTCAAAGTCCAGCATGATTCGGTCTTATGCCCATGTCCTTGATGGTACTCACAGTATTCATTGGCTTTGAAATTCCGTGGCAGGGGGTTTGATAATGGCCTTGCTTCTAAGGGCTTCAGTAAATTTGCTTTCACTGCTTCTCGGAACACCAAAAGGATTGGCATGCCGAGATCAGTATATTGCCTCCTTGGCTGATTGTTTCCCAAATTCCCAACACGTAAAGGATTCGTGGGGATTATACTGGCTATTTCATTTGTCTCACTGGACCCAGCATGATTCTGCTTCTTGTATGAGTCTTCTTTGAGTTGACCCAACTGGATTAAGTTTTCCACCTTAGTTGCAGTCGCAATGAGCGATTGGAACGTAGGCAAGTACTGTGTTTGAAGCTGTAACTGGTAGACAGGCAATAAATTCTTGATTATTATGTCAACTTGTTCCTGTTCAGAGGGTCAGTTGATCATTTGAGCAGCTTTGGCTCTCCACCTCGAAAGGAACAAGGAGAAGGGCTCATTGTTCTTTTGTTTAGTGGTTTCCAGCTCCCTCCGGGTAACATCCACTTCGATATTATAATGGTACTGCGTGTTGAAAGCATTGCATATGTCCTCCCAATTCTTCATTTTGGAACGATCCAAGCTTACAAACCATCTTAATGCAGCACCAGTCAAAGATTGCTGAAACAACTGAGCAAGGAGCTCGCTGTTCAGGCCAAACGGGTTGAGGGCACCCACATACATTTTCAGGTGCGTTTTGGGACAGGTGGTTCCGTCAAACTTGTCCATGTTGGGCATTTTGAACTTGGTTGGCAGTCTTGCTTCGGGGAACAAGGACAAGGAGTCCATGTCCACCACTTCCTTGTGTGTCTTAAGGGCAGTAATAGACCTTTCCAGGAGTTCTAGTTTCTCTCTCATTTTCTGAGCTTCCAGCTCAGAAGCAGTTCTGGAGGGCACGTCATCCAGGGCAGGGTTTGAGGACGTCGGTGCAGCACCGGGTCCCTGATTGGAGGCAGCAGGTCCACTTCCCCCGGCAGAAGCCCCATTTCCATTTCCATTACCCAGTTCAGCTATCAGGGCAGTCCTTTGGGCAGCCAATGCCTCATTCATTCTGGCCTCCATTCTGGCCTCCAGTTGTTCAATGAGGGCTTGGATGTCGGTGAGTGATGCCATTGATGCAGGTAGGGTTGTTGGAGTTGTAGGTGAGAGCTCAGTCGGTGTTTCGGGTACAGGTGGTCTTTGGAGGGGTACCTATAAAAGGACATAGTCAAAACGATTAGACTATCCTATATAAGGCGTTTCCATAGGGTATGTGAGATAGTGTGCGGTAGGGTAGTGTATGGGTAAGGTATTTGGACTTGACCCTGTGAGATGGGACGGTTTGACCCTGTGTGGTAGGATAATGTTGGTATGCTAGGACACCTAGGATAGAACCCAATGGGATGTGATATGTAAGGTAGAGTGCTTAGGGCTGGACACCTCGACTTTTCGAAAGTCCCTAAGTTCTCAAAGAAATTTTTTTTTTTTGGGCCTTAGGGGCCAAAATGTGAATTTTTGGGCCTTTGAGGCCGACATGTGAGTTTTTGAGCCTTTGGGGCCAAATTGGAATTTTTTGGGCCTTTGTGGCCAAATTGATAATTTTTGGGCCTTTGTGGCCAAAATGGGCATTTTTGGGCCTTTGGGGCCAAATTGAGAATTTTTGGGCCTTTGTGGCCGAAATAAGAACTTTCGGGCCTTAGGGGCCGAATTGTGAACTTTTGGGCCTCCGTGGCCGAATTGTGAATTTTTGGGCCTTTTGGGCCTTTGGGGCCAAGATGTGAACTTTTGGGCCTTAGGGGCCAAGATGGGAATTTTCGGGCCTTTAGGGCCAAATCGGGATTTTTTGGGCCTTAGTGGCCAAATTATGAATTTTCGGGCCTCTGTGGCCAAATTGTGAACTTTCGGGCCTCTGTGGCCAAATTGTGAATTTTCGGGCCTCTGTGGCCAAATTGTGAATGTTTGGGCCTTAGGCCAAATTGTGAATTTTTGGGCCTTTGGGGCCAAATTGGAAATTTTTGGGCCTTTGTGGCCAAAATGGGAATTTTTGGGCCTTTATGGCCAAATTGGGAATTTTTGGGCCTTATGGGCCAAATTGGAAATTTTTGGGCCTTTGTGGCCAAAATGGGAATTTTTGGACCTCTGTGGCCAAATTGGAAAGTTTTGGGCCTCCGTGGCCAAATTGAGAATTTTTTTGGGCCTTTGTGGCCAAATTGGGCATTTTTGGGCCTTTGTGGCCAAAATGTGAATTTTTGGACTAAAATGTAATTTTTCAGGTCTCAGGGACCAAAAATGTAATTTTTCAGGTCTCAGGGACCAAAAATGTGATTTTTCAGGTCTTAGGGACCAAAAATGTGATTTTTCGGCTTTGAAATGGAATGCCTTTTTTATCATTTTCCATACCCTTTTTGTTTTGTGAAGTATGGGATGAATGCGTGAATGAGCACAACATCACAACATAATTCATTTTAATGGAATGATTCAGCATCATTGGGTGCATACAGCCCTAAAGGATAGGTTCTATAGGCTATGACACAAATAGAGAATAGGCTTATAAAGGGACCCTTGAACCTTGAGCATGGATATACCTAACCACATGTGAAACAAGGAGTTTCGCGTGGGTCCAACGGTACGCATACTCATGGGCCACCCCTAAAAAGATTAGGAATGGTTTGCGGTAACAGGGAGGACGCTTTGGCTGTCCGTCGACATAATCAAAGAGACCTGCCGATCAGCGCTACTTGCAATCCAGACTCAGAAGTTTGAACAGAAGGAGAAGAAATTCATTTGAAATTCATTTTTTTTATGCAATGGAGAAAAGGATTCTCAATCGTGCAAATAAATCAACAGGTTTTAATATTTTAATCATATTTTACGATTAAGTCCAAATTTCCTTATCAAGTATTCTTAAAGAAAGAACACTTGATTCGTGCTAGGATATCCTGCAAAACAAGGCACAACAAAATAATACCCTAAAGAAGGGCAGGTTAGTTAATGCAGCAATTGTAGTCCACTTTTATGCAAAAAGATTACATAATTAAATCTCCCCAGCAGAGTCGCCAAACTGTGAACCCCTACCCCAAATGTCATAGGCATGTGAATGCATGTGATTAAGGAAGAAATGCACATGATGTGTGTGAGTCGCCACCTTGTTTAATTATTTAAGGGTAAACTAGGAAAAAACCCTATGTGACTCCAATTTTAATTAACCTAGTTGCTAGATTAATTATCCCAATGTTTAAGGCATGGTTTGCAAACCCGAGATGGATCCCGAGACTATGTCATGCTGATAAACTAACCAATGAATGAATGCTTTGCAAGGTAATGATGGATTAATGAAATGTTTGAGTGATTTTGACTTGCCGCTCGGGGTTAAATCCCTAACGTGCCTACGTACATCCGTTTGAATGGAAGATCAAAGTCAACGTAGTTCGATAGGCCTTCTTTGAAGGGCTTTGAAGGTGTATGCTTAATGCATGAGTGTGTGTATGCTTCGTGCATGTTTGTTTAGGCATTTTGCCAAAGGATCGATTGATTCGATTAGGTGTTCGTCGCCAAAAATGTTGGTTTTAAGGCATTTGTGCCAAAAATGGTTGTCGGGCGATTTGTCGCCAAAGTCGTTGATTTTAAGGCTCTTAGCCAAAATGGTTGATTTAGGCAATCTGTTTGCCAAAATGATGTGATTGGGCGATTGTCGCCAAAATGATTGATTTTAAGGCTTTTAGCCAAAATGTGTTGATTTAGGCAATCTGTTTGCCAAAAGTGTTGATTGGGCGATTGTCGCCAAAATGATTGATTTTAAGGCCTTTGGCCAAAAAGTATTGATTTAAGCAATTCGTTTGCTAAAATGTGTAATTTAGGCGATTGTCGCCAAAATGGTTGATTTTAGGGCCTTTGGCCGAAATGAGTTGATTTAGGCAATTTGTTTGCCAAAATGATGTGATTGGGTGATTGTTGCCAAAATGATTGATTTTAAGGCCTTTGGCCAAAAAGTGTTGATTTAAGCAATTCGTTTGCTAAAATGTGTAATTTAGGCGATTGTCGCCAAAATGGTTGATTTTAGGGCCTTTGGCCGAAATGTGTTGTTTTAGGCAATTAGTTTGCCAAAATGTGCGATTTAGGCTTTAATGCCACGATTATTAATTAATCGGGCGTTCGAGCTTAATCACAATTTATTGTCGAAACGTGATTGATTAAGGCTTTTAGCCACAATTATTGATTAATTGGACTTAAGCCGGATTTGTTGAAAATAAGGCAGTTGAACCGTAGTTATTAATTAACTAGGCTCTTTAGCCAAAATTGTCGGATTTAAGCTTATTACCACGATTATTAATTAACCGGGCATTTAGCTTAAATTCATTTACTTGAGGCAATTTGTTTGCCTAATGATGACATGGATGCATTTATGCAGTTGTAGAATTATTAGGAGTAGAAGAGAAGCATGCATGAAGTGCTAAAATTAAATAGGCAGAGTTTCGTTTACGTACCTGATTTAATCGAAAACCGCTTCTTAACTCCAGATTAAGCTCCTCGCTTGGGAATTAATTAATTTTAATTTGTTTAATTTTAGTGTTCAAATATCACAACAAAAATGCAATAAAAATTAAATTAAATGCAAAAAGCGGTAAAGAAATCGCAAGGAGCGTGGGAGGGAGAAAGATCGTCCGTCAACACAGACAGGGGTGTCAAAATTGAAGAGGTAAGTGGCCTTTTATAGGCAAAAAATGGGTCGCCGGTGGTCCGGTCCAATGAGGGCTGTTTGCAAAATGGCCTCCGGTCCGGCCGGACTGTTTGCAGTCCGGCAAAACTGGCTCTTTGAGCCATGTAAGTCAAAGTTACTGTAGCAAAGTCAAACTAATTGGCATGGCACTGTTGCAGGCCGGACTGTTTGCAGTCTGGGAAAACTGGCTTTTTGAGCCTCAAAATTTGAGTATTCACAAAATGATGATTTTTTTTTATTAATGTTTAGACCGTGCCCAATGAGGGCTGCCTACATATCTCCGATACATAATTTCTTTTTTCCGAAGAGAATCAGGTCTAATGTAGTTCATTTTACATTATGTAATGCTTATTACACAAAATATCTTTTTAACTGATCTAAATTACATGGATTCGTGAATTCCAAACCATCCAAATCAGTCAAGATGACGGCTCCGCCGGACAATATTTTCTTCAACACATAGGGCCCAGCCCAATGAGGGCGAAACTTTCCACGTGGATCTAGGATTGGCTGTCTAATTTCCTTCAAGACCAAACAGCCTTCTTCCAATTTTCGATCTTTGACCTTCTTATTAAAATGCCGTGCCATTCTTCTCTGATAGACTTGAGTTTGGTGAATTGCTTGCAACCGCTTTTCATCCATACCCAAGAGTTGCAAATGATAATTCTTAGTCCAGTCTGCTTCGCTGATCTGGCTTTCTTGGATAACCCTTGCCGACTGAACTTCCAGCTCGATAGGCAATACTACTTCCATACCATATACCAAAGAATACGGGGTTGCTCCAGTGGGCGTTCTAATTGAAGTCCTATATCCCCATAAGGCATTCGATAGCTGTTCGTGCCAAGCTTTGTGCTTTTTAGCCGTCTTCTGCAGAATGACTTTTATAGCCTTATTCGCGGCCTCTACAGCCCCGTTTGTTTGTGGACGATAGGGCAAAGACTTATGATGTTGAATTCTTATTTCCTTCAACAAATTAGAAAATTCACTCTGAAAGTGAGACCCATTATCCGTGATGATCTCGAATGGCGTTCCGTACCGACAAAGGATGTTAGTACGAACGAACTGCGTTGCCTTCTTGGCATTTAAAACTGAATAGGAGGCTGCCTCGATCCATTTAGTGAAATAATCTACGGCAACCAGGATGAACTGATGACCGTTAGAAGCTTTCGGGTGGATTTTTTCCGATCACGTCTATGCCCCAAGTTGCGAAGGGCCATGGTGAAGTAATGGGATTCAAATTGATCGGAGGCTGTCTTTGCAGTTTAGCAAAAATTTGACATTCGTGGCATTTCTGCGCGTGCCTCACGCAATCTGCATTCATGGTTGACCAGTAATAACCCAGGTTCACAATCTTCCGAGCCAAGGCTATCCCGTGCATGTGTGGACCAGACTCCCCATTATGTAAGGAATCCATGATGGTTTGAGCTTCTCCCTCATCCACGCACCTTAGGTGCAGGCCATTCGAACTTCTCTTATACAGAACTCCCCCAGTAAGGAGATATCCGGATGCTAACTGCCTCAAAGTTCGTTGATCAGTCTTGGTAGATCCCTCCGGGTAAGCTTCATTCTGAAGATAATTCTGTATATCCCAATACCAGGGCTTGTCATCCATCAAATTCATGACATGTGCTGGCTGCTTCTGTAGCCGAACTGTGAGAGGTCGAATGACTTGGTCTCCTCCCACATTGACCATAGAGGCCAAGGTAGCTAGAGCATCAGCGAAATGATTCTTGGCTCGCGGTAAGTAGCGGAAGGATAGATCTTCAAATTGCTGAGCCAATTCGTCCAAGCGTTGCAGGTAAGGAACCAAACGCTCTTCTTTAATTTTCCATTTTCTCAAAGCTTGAGAAACTATTAGATTGGAATCCCCGAAAACCTTAAGGACTTTTCTTTCTTTTTCCAGGGCTGCTTCTAACCCTTTTATGCAAGCTTCATACTCGGCTTCATTGTTGGTGCAGTTGAAATCTAATTTGACTGCGATTGGGACATATTCTCCACAGGGAGTTTTGAATACGACTCCAATCCCATTTCCATGGTAGTTTGAAGCTCCATCGAAGTACATTTCCCAGACTTCACTTTCCAAGCTCAACAAGTCTTCATCAGGAAATTCTACCTCCGGCATTTTGTCTTCGACCGGCAATTCTGCTAATTGATTAGCTAAGGCTCCGCCTTTCACTGCCTTCCGTTGTACAAATTTTAAATCATAAGCTGCGAGCACTGACTCCCACTTTGCCATCTTACAGTCAAGAACCGGCCTCTCTATAAGGAATTTCAAGGGGTTCAATTCAGAAATAACGCTTGTGGTGTAAGATGAGAGGTAGTGCTATAGCTTTGTACAGGCCCATACTAGAGCCAGACACAGCTTCTCTATCTTATTGTATTTCAACTCGTAGTCTAGCATCCTTTTGCTAAGGTAATACACGGCATTTTCTACCCTTGTATCTTCCGCTTGTTGAGCTAGCATCGCACCCATCGCTTATTCTGTCACTGATAGGTACAGCCACAAAGGCTTCCCTAGCCTTGGTGGCTGTAAAACTGGCGGGGATAACAGATACTGTTTGACTTGGTCGAAAGCTTTCTGACAATCCTCATTCCATTTGACGGCTACTCCTTTTCTGAGCAATTTGAAAATCGGGCCGCAAGTATCGGCCAATTGATTGATGAATCGGCTGATGTATTGTAGCCTCCCCAGGAAACCCCGAACTTCTTTTTCCGTCCTCGGTGCTGGCATTCCCAGAATGGCTTTGGCTTTTGAAGGGTCGATCTCTATGACCTTCTGGCTGACCATATGCCCCAGAAATACTCCGGATGTAGCTCCAAACAGACATTTTGCCGGGTTGAGCTTTAAATTGTACCTTCGAAGTCTAAGGAAGAACTTCTCAAGTGCTGTTGTATGTTCGCCAGCTGTTTTTGATTTAACAACCATGTCATCCACATACACTTCTACTTCTTTGTGAATCATGTCATGGAAGATGGTCGTTGCCATTCTTTGATAGGTTGCCCCGGCATTTTTGAGCCCAAAAGGCATGACCCTGTAGCAGTAGGTTCCCCATTCTGTGATGAATGCCGTCTTTTCTTTGTCTGGCAAATGCATCATTATCTGGTTGTACCCGACAGCAAGATCGGTCAAGGAGACCATCTCATGTCCCGCCATTCGGTCTACCAACAAGTCAATATGCGGCAGGGGGAAGTCATCTTTCGGACATGCTTTATTCAAGTCCCGATAGTCTAACACATTCTGACTTTGCCATCTTTTTTTGGCACTGGCACAATGTTTACTAACCACGTCGGGTAGGCAATAGGTTCTATGAATTTATTTTCCAGTTGCTTGGCCACTTCCTCCTTGATTTTGAAGGACCATTCGGTCTTCAGCCTCCTTAGCTTCTGTTTCACTGGCTTAGCATCGGGATATATTGGAATCTTATGTACCACTATTGCCGGGTCAATTCCCGTGATGTCACTCGCCTTCCACATGAAGCAATCGGCAAACTTCTTTAAGCATTCACTGATCTGCTCCCTGTTCACACAGTCAGATGCAATGTATGTATGTTCGTTTTCTTCTTTGCCAAGTATTATTTTTTCTTTTTCATTTTTCATTTCATTTATTTGATTTTCATTATTTTTGCTTGGAAATGCTTGGAAAGATAGACACGCGGGGTAGTCAATAACTTGCAAACCTTTATTGATCATGACAGAATCGTCTT
Organism: Jatropha curcas; assembly: GCF_041381405.1. Lineage (NCBI taxonomy): Eukaryota > Viridiplantae > Streptophyta > Magnoliopsida > Malpighiales > Euphorbiaceae > Jatropha > Jatropha curcas. The sequence goes on from NC_143160.1 coordinate 15,013,204, forward strand.
CAAAGATTACATCAAATTTGAAATTTGGATTTTCAAAATCCGACACACACGACCCAGAACTGGGACTGGACTCTGACTCGGTTTCAGACTCGGGGTCAGACTCAGACTCAGTACATGACTTAATTACAGATTTCGACTCTAGGTTTGACTCGGGAGGGGGGTTGTCAGCAGCGCGCTCTTCCTCAGCGTACCAGTTGGTAAGAGGCCCTTCATTCGGTTTGATTAGGCTCAGCAGGTCTTGATTTTCTTCATTTCTTGTAATGACCGCAACCTCGTCAAAGAGACTTGGCAACATGAAGTCTTCCACTTCCAGCTCAGCTATTGCTTCAGGCTTGTTACCCCAGACATCAGAAAATATTTCTAACCTCGGCAGCATCTTCTTAGAATTTGGGCAGTAAAATGGCTCTTGGAAGTCGTGATAAGGAACCGTCTCTCCCGATTTGCGGAAGTGGCTATTCAAAGTCAAAAGGTGTGATGGCATCTGCATCTTTCTACCTCTGTTCCTGGTCCCCACGGCCAGGTCTTCCTCAGTGGGCTGATACCCTAGCCCAAAAGTCCCTTTATTTACTGGACATTCCCAGGCTTGCAGTGCGGGGTATGTCTTTCCGGACCTCGTCATAGCCATTCCCGGTAGGTAAGACATCCTCAACATCAAAGGAACTATGCAGTTTATTTGCACCGTCCCAAAATCAAAGAGAATTCGGGAGTTTGTAGTCTTTCCTTCTATGAACTGCACAGTGTCATACTGAAATCCCGAGAGGGGAAAATTGGCGTTTTCAGGGTTGACCTCAAAGAGAGGCTGACCCTTTGGCTTTTTGAGCTGGCTGTAGTCATCTCCTTGAACTGTTATGATTTTACCCTCATAGGGGAATTTGACCTTTTGGTGTAAAGAGGAAGGTACTGCTTTGGTATGGTGTATCCATGGGCATCCCAAAAGCAAGTTGAAACTAGTGGGCACGTCAATTACTTGGAATGGTACTTCCATTATGGCTGGCCCAATTGCTAATTTTAGTGTAGCAACCCCCAATACTTCCCTTCGGGTGCTGTCATATGCTTTCATTATCTGGTCAGATGGAATGAAATCTGTTTCCTCCAAACCCAGACAGCTGGCTACCCTCAATGGACAGACGTTTAGTGCTGACCCATTATCAACAAGTACCATGGGCACAGTTTTGTCTCTGGTCTGAACAGTAATGTAAAGGGCATCATTGTGACTACCTCCTTCCGTGGGTAAGTCATCATCAGAAAACCCGATGCTTTGAGTTTTTGATGATTGGGTGAGGGTGGATACCAACACTTCGGGGCTAACCTCCACCGATGTTTGAAGTTGACTCAAAGCCTTGCAAAGAGCTTGGCGATGAGGAAAGGATGATGCTAGAAGTTCCCAAATCGATATCCTAGCTTGTGTCTTCTTTAACTGCAAAAGTATCGGGTCTTCCTTTGGTTCGTCTGTCCTCTCGTAAGGCTTATTTCGAATTTCATCCAAGACCAATGGTTCATATTGTCTCCCGCTCCTGGTTATGGCATCGAGCTCCTCAGTCAGGTCATTTAGATCTAAGACACAGATTTCGTTCTTTTCTAGGAATAGCTCGAAAGGATCGATCAATTCCTGGTCAGGAACAATAGTATTTACCCCGTGATTTGGTAAAGGATTAGTGCTAATGTTTAGGTTCCTTCTCGGAATAATAGAACCGTTGTCTACTAGATCTTGGATGCGGTTCTTAAGCGTCCAACACGCTTCAGTCTGGTGTCCATTACCCTGATGGAACTCACAGTATTCGTTGGCTCTGTAGTTCCTTGGTAAGGGGTTGGGTGGTGGCCTTGCTTCCAAAGGCTTGATGTAGTTTGCTTTGACAGCCTCTCGGAATACCAAAAGGATTGGCATGCCGAGATCAGTATATGTTCTTCTTGACTGGCCGCCATTTCTCATGTTTCCCATGTTTCCCACACGTAAAGGATTCGTGGGGGTGATGCTTGCCACTTCGTGGACTTTTCCGGGCTGGCTAGGTTTTTTGTATTTTGAGGTTCCCGAGTCTTCCTTCAGTTGCCCCATTTGAAGTAAATCCTCTACCTTCGTAGCAGTGGCAATGAGTGACTGAAACGTTGGTAGGTATTGTGTTTGAAGCTGTGACTGGTAGATAGGCAGTAAATTCTTGATTATTATGTCAACTTGTTCCTGTTCAGAGGGTCGGTTGATCATTTGAGCGGCCTTGGCCCTCCACCTCGTAAGGAACGAGGAAAAGGGTTCATTGTTTTTCTGTTTGGTGGTTTCCAGCTCTCTTCGAGTAACATCCACCTCCATATTATAGCGGTATTGTGAATTAAATGCATTACAGATGTCTTCCCAGGTCTTCATCTTAGACCGATCTAGGCTAACAAACCACCTCAAAGCAGCACCGGTGAGTGATTGTTGGAATAACTGAGCAAGGAGCTCGTTGTTCAGTCCAAACGGGTTCAGGGCACCCACATACATTTTCAGATGCGTTTTAGGACAAGTGGTTCCATCAAATTTGTCCATGTTGGGCATCTTGAATTTTGTAGGTAATCTTGCTTCGGGGAACAAGGACAAAGAGTCCATGTTCACCACCTCTTTGTGTGTTTTAAGGGCAGTAACAGATCTTTCTAAGAGTTCTAGCTTTTCTCTCATTTTCTGAGCTTCGAGCTCAGATGCAGTTTTGGCGGGTATGTCATCCAAGTTATGGTTTGAAGATGATTGTGCAGCATTAGGTCTTTGGCTAGAGGCAGCAGGACCCTTTCCTCCAACCGAGGCCCCATTTTCATTACCATTACCCAGTTCAGCTATTAAGGCGGTCCTTTGGGCAGCCAATGCCTCATTCATCCTAGCTTGCATTCTGACTTCTAATTGCTCCATAAGGGTTTGGATGTCAGCTAGTGATGCCATTGGTTTAGTTGAAGTTGATGAGATTGGTGATAGCACTGTAGGTGTGGCTGGCACTGACGTCGGCACTTGAACAGTGGGTACCTGTAAGTATGAGGATAGTTGTATTAGGGTACAGTAGGTGGTATTGTGTATCAGGGTAACTGATATGAGGTAGATTGTCTCTTTGTCCAACTGTGCATGCTTAGAACAAAAGAATGTTTCGTGTCCCTTTTGTGTTTATTTAGTGTTTATGATATGTCGTGAATGCGCACAACAACATGTCATAATCCGTTTCAATGAGATGATTCGCATTATTTGGTGCATACAGTCCTAAAGGATAGGTTCTATAGGCTATGACACAAATAGAGAATCGGTTTATTAAGGGACCCTTGAACCTTGAGCATGGATATACCTAACCACATGTGAAACAAGGAGTTTCGCGTGGGTCCAACGGTACGCATACTCATGGGCCACCGCCAAAAGGATTAGGGATGGTTTGTGGTAACAGGGAGGACGCTTTGGCTGTCCGTCGACATAATCAAAGAGACCTGCCGATCAGCGCTACTTGCTATCCAGACTCAGAAGTTTGAACAGAGAGAGAAGAAATTCATTTGAAATTCATTTTTTATGCAATGGAGAAAAAGATTCTCAATCGTGCAAATAAATCAACAAGTTTTAATGTCTTAATCATATTTTACATTTAAGTCCAAATTTTCATATCAAGTATTCTTAAGGAAAGAACACTCGACTCGCATTAGGGTACCCTGCAAAACAAAGCATAATAAAACAATACCCTAAAGAAGGGCAGGTTAATTTTACACAACAATTGTAGTCCACTTCATGCAAAATGATTACATAAAAATTCCCCAGCAGAGTCGCCAAACTGTGAACCCCTACCCCAAACATATCATAGGCATGTGAATGCATGTGACTAAGGGCAGAAATGCACGTGAATATATGAGTCGCCACCTTGTTTAATTATTTTTAGGGTAAACTAGGAAAAAACCCTAAGTGACTCCGATTTTAATTAACCTAATTACTAGATTAATTAACCCAATATTTAAAGCATGGTCTACGAACCCGAGGTGGATCCCGAGACTATGTCATGCTGATGAACTAACCGATGAATGAAATGCTTTGCAGGGTGAATGACGTAATTGGACCAAATGAAATATTTAAGTGATTTTGACTTGCCGCTCGGGGTTAAATCCCAAACGTGCCTACGTACTTCCGTTTGAATGGCAGATCAAAGTCAACGTAGTTCGATAGGCCTTCTTTGAAGGGCTTTGAAGGTGTATGCTTAATGCATGAGTGTGTGTATGCTTTGTGCATGTTTGTTTAGGCATTTTGCCAAAGGATCGATTGATTCGATTAGGCGTTCGTGCCAAAAATGTTGGTTTTAAGGCATTCGTGCCAAAAATGGTTGTCGAGCGATTTGTCGCCAAAGTTGATATTTGGGCTTATTATTGCCAAAATTGATGTTCGGGCTTATTATTGCTGAAATTGATTTTGTCGGGCGATTTGTCACCAAAATGATTGATTTTAAGGCTTTGAGCTGAAAATGGTTGATTTTAAGGCATTTTGCCGAAATGAGTTGATTTAGGCAATTTGTTTGCCAAAAGTGTTGATTGGGCGATTGTCGCCGAAATTGATTGATTTAAGGCCTTTGGCCGAAATGTGTTGATTTAGGCAATTTGTTTGCCAAAATGACGTGATCGGGCGATTGTCGCCAAAATGATTGATTTTAAGGCTTTTAGCCAAAATTGATCGATTTTAAGGCTTTGAGCCGAAAATGGTTGATTTTAAGGCTTTGAGCCGAAAATGGTTGATTTTAAGGCATTTTGCCAAAATTATTCGATTTTAAGGCTTTTAGCCAAAATGAGTTGGTTTAGGCAATTTGTTTGCCAAAAGTGTTGATTGGGCGATTGTCGCCGAAATTGATTGATTTAAGACCTTTGGCCAAAATGTGTTGATTTAGGCAATTTGTTTGCCAAAAGTGTTGATTGGGCGATTGTCGCCGAAATTGATTGATTTAAGGCCTTTGGCCAAAATTGGTTGATTAATTCAAGGTATTATGTCAAAAAATTGATTTAAGCGATTTGTCGCTAAAAATGGTTAATCTTATTTATAGGCGATTTGTTTGCCAAAAATTGATTAAACCGTAGGCAATTTGTTGCCAAAGTGTAATTGATTAAACTGTAGGCAATTTGTTGCCAAAACGCGATTGATTAAAGCTTTTAGCCACAATTATCAATTAATTGGACTTAAGCCAGATTTGTTCGAAATAAGGCGATTGAACCGTAGTTATTAATTAACTAGATTCTTTAGCCAAAATTGTCGGATTTAAGATCTAACGCCACGATTATTAATTAACCGGGCATTTAAATTTAATCGTGCTTAATTAAGGTAGTTTATTTACCTAAATAATGACATGAATGCATTTATGCAGTTGTAGAATTATTAAGAGTAGAAGAGAAATATGCATGAAGTGCTAAAATTAAATGAGCAGAGTTTCGTTTATGTACCTGATTTAATCGACGACCGCTTCTTAGCTCCAGGTTAAGCTCCTCGTTCGGGGAATATTAATTAATTAATTAGAATTTGTTTAATTTTAGTGGCCAAAGTATCACAACATAAAAAAAAATAAAGACTGAATTAAAAATGCAAAAAGCGGTAAAAGAATCGCAAAAGCGTGAGGGAGAAAGATCGTACGTCAACACAGACAGGAGTGGCCAAAATGAAGACCCGGAGGCCATTTTTATAGGCAGAATTGGGCATCCGGCGTCAGGTGCCGTCGGAGGCTGGCGGCAGGCGCCGCTATGTCCGGCGGCCGGAGCTGCCGTGCTCGGCGGCGGCCCCTTGGGCCTTTCGCTTCAGAGGGGTTTTCAGGAGTTTCGGATCTCCGAAAAATATTCCGGGACCTGTTCCGCGATCCTCGCGACATTCCGGACGTTTTAAGTACCATATTGGCATACTTTCGGTGAACTTCCAAAATAGCCTTCGGTCCGGTCGGAGTGTCTGTAGTCTAGAAAAATAGGCTTTTCAAGCCTCAAAATTTGAGTATTCACAACTGGCTTCCTGGTGATGTGGTGATTGATCCCGTGACTTGTCCGGTGAGCCATGGGATGAAACTACGGTAGTTCATTCCGGACGTAGGGAATTCAATCAGCCTGTGGCATGATTTGCCCAGCCACCTTTTGTTTTGTTTTTTAGATAGAGAGATATCCATGGAGAGATATGGCTGACTAGTCGTGTTTTATCCAAGCAGCTGTCAGCTACCAACATAGGCGTCTCCTCCTTTCAGAACTGTTCTATGATATGTATTACCTCAGAGAAAGAGTGTATGAGTAGGAGAGTTCCATATGACGTCCCATACTTCATGCTATCTACCAGATCCATCTGGCTGGAGTAGGACATCGCAGTTGCTCAGAGAGGGTCGACTGCCATAGATCATCTAGCGGCTTCTATTCCTGATGCTTATGCCATATTTATGCAGACACAGCTCCTAGTCCACATCCCTCCTTCGACTGAGTTTGACTCTTTTGCTTAGGCGGAGGAGTTGAGTTTCATCCCTTTTTATTTTGATTCTAGGGCTTCGGAAATGGCTGTCATCGTCGGCAAGCCAGAGCATGGACCGGGTGCCTTTTTCTCTTTTATTGTGGACTATACAGGTCAAACTGCACAGGACATGTTGGAGACACATCTCGTGAGTCCATACCGGATGTCTCCTCCCGGCTGCACCTATATAAATGTTTTCTGCTCTTTATTCTGATAACTGTCGTCTTATTACTTCACTTTCTTATTGTCTGCCTTTGTCTTATTTGCAGGTGTCTATTGATGACTACAATAAGGTGTGCCATCTGTATGAAGCAGCACGCCTCAAGTTATAGTGGCGAGGCTCTCTGATGAGCACGTATTTGTAAGTATAAACAATAAACAATACAAAATAAGACAATGCACATGCCGTGTATGAATGAAATGCATTTACTAATGCTTATGAATGTATGCAGAAGGCTAAAATGGCGCATCCTGCTGGCTGAGGTCGAGGGACACAGCGCGGAGGCCGGAGATGGACGCAAGCTGGTGATCATTGAAGAAGCCGAGGAATCCAGCAGTGATGCTTCGGAGGAGACGGCTTCCAACATTTTTTGATTTGGCTGCCCCAGTCTATTTTTCTTGTTTTCCTCTTTTTCGCCAGCTTTTGTATTTTGGACCCAATTGGGGAAACATCTTGTAAAGAATGATTATTTTCATATATGAATGCCAAAAACCAGTTTTTTACATGTTTTTGAGTGATATTGGTGTATTTGTCCTTTATAGCTGATAATTGTATTATTTGGTGAATCTGAGAACTGAAAATGACAAAATAGTAGTTTTCTCCAACTGTCTGCTAGCTAGTGACGTGCGCCACTATTATGGCGTGCGCCACTATTACTACAGTGGCAGCCAACTGTCAACCTGTCCTTTTATTCCTTTGCTATAAAAGCCCATAAGACATTTACGCCTGACTAAAGCTCTCCCTTCTCATTCCAGATGAAGTCTTCACTCAAAAACTTCCCCAAACTCTTCATTTCTTCTTCATTTTTCATGGATTGGTCCTTGCCACCTGCTTTTGAAGCATTGTTCCATAGTTTTAGCCATGAGGACTGGGATTTGTTGACGCCATTTGAGCTCAATGGACTAAGCTACTACCAGAACATTCAGATTCAACCTGGATTGCTGCAATGGTTGATTACCACTTTGATCCTTTAGATAACTTATTTCGCCACAACGACTTTGAGATTTGTCCATTGTTTGAAGAATTCAGCATCATTTTTGGGAGAATACCCATGGTAGAAGAAATTCCTGCGGTGCCCCGATTGGATATAGATCCTGCTTCATTAATTCTGTCTGTTTTCGATTTCTCTACTTATGAGATTCCGTCTTTGGAGTTAATGTCGTGTCCCTGTGATCGCTTGTAGATCATGCATTGAGCATGGACCGCACTAGCCTGTACTGGCCTTCACTTGTCTGTTTCTGCATTCTTAGTCAGTACTTTCTAGTCTGTGGCATTAATGGCTATGACAGCCTTAGGCTGGTGCCTATGGTTGAGTAGATGTTAGGTGCTGCATGCCTTTTCCACTTATTTTAGTTGAGACATTTACTTTGCTGGGAGAGCATGCTTGGGACCCTGGCTCAGTATTTGGTCTAATGGGGAGTCTGCTTCTTCTGCAGGTAAATGCATTCTTCTTTTCCTTTTATTTTTTATTTATTTTTTTATTTCTTCATATGCTCCTACTTTTGCTTAAGCTGCCCTTGCGGGTTTTCGGCTTAACGAGCTTTTTATTATCTTTTTTCATTATTACAATTTTTCTTTCTCTTTTTCTTAACGCTCTAATTTTGCTTAAGCTACCCTTGCGGGTTTTCGACTTAATGAGCTTTATATTTTTTTTAATGCATTTACAGTTATGGGCTTATAAGAAGCTTCAGGTGAGGGATCCACCATCGGGCCATTTGAGATTCGATTGTAGGTCGCAAGTCTATGTCCAACGTCAACACTATCTAACTGGTGAGACTGTTGAAGACTTGAATGCTATTTTCCAAGACCTCACCTCCGAGGGAGTCAGATGGACTTGCCCCTAATGGTACATAGAGTGAGTCACAGTTTCTTCTTACATGCTCTGTGTGCCCCTGTGTGGCCTGACCCTGGCAGTGGCTTATTATACCAACTAAGTAGCTAGGCATTACGCTCGTCATTAGGCTACCTTGATTACACACGATTTGAGGGTTGCCTTATTATAAAGCGATTCTTATTTCGCCTTATTTCCACTTGGCCTAGTCGCAGGACTATACCCATTTCTGATGTGGCTGATACTTCTTCTTCAGACTTATATTGCTCTTCGTTGCAAGCTTATTCTGTAGTCGGTGCTGATTAAGAGTCAGCTGATTTGTTGACTACTAGATTTCTGTTAGGACCCGGAATGTAGATGTTCTTATCCTGCTTTCTAATGAAATGTGCTAGACAATTATTGAGAGTGCAATTATATGAATGTATGCACTTATTATAAAATGAAATGTCTATTTACTTGAAAATGTTTGATATATTTCGTGCAATTATATGAATGTATGCACTTATTATACATTTGCGTATCAACATAAACTTAGCATAATATGCTTTAAAGTTAATAAGAACACAAAAGGTGAATTTATTAATTAGGCTTTGCCATAAATGTTTCAAGTCATACATAAAATTTCTTCAGTCTATCCAAGTTGACTGGTTCAGTAAACTCATTGCCTTCCATGTCTACTAGCATTACTCCATCTTTGGAGAACATTCTCGTGATAAAAAATGGGCCTTCCTAGTCAGGCTTGAACTTCCCCCTTGGGTCATGAGTGTTCGACGCTTCTATTTCAGAACCAAATCCCCTACTCTTGGTAGCTTCGGATGAACTCTCTTGTTGAAGTGCTTAGTTATCCTCCTGTTAATGCGTAATTTTATGCCCCCACCTAACCCGTGATGATATAAGGATGCGAAATAAAGAATCACAGTCAACCAGAAGTGTTTTTAACCAAAATTTAATTTAAACCGGTTCAAAGAGTCTGACCTGCACTAGGGTTGTGTCACGCAGCTATCACCTGCATGACGGCACTCATAGTTGCGTCACGCAACTCTAACCAGTCTGACATCACTTGGACAGACCCGTGTAACGGTCTGCACTGTTTGTATGGATACGCGGCAACTGTAGGAAAAGTAAGCTGCGTCACGCAGCTCTCGGGTGCGCCACGCAGCTTCTACCTGCGTGACGCAGCTTTATTTTGTTGCCCTACCCATATAAATACAACATTTTCATTTTGAAACGGGACTTTTTCTCATTTTTCTCTGGACATTGGCATTTTAGACTGAGAGTAATCTATTGCGGCTAGGGTTTTCCCCAAGAACTCTAGTGAGTAACCTTGAGAAAGATCAAGCTATTAGAGATATAGATTGAAACTTAAAAAAAACCAAAAGTTATAAAAAGAGAGAAAAAGAGAGAAAAGGAAAGAAAAGAAAGTTTTATTGATTAAACTTGGTAACAAATACTTCTGAGATCGTAAAGCAGTATTTCTAAATCATCTAAACCGTATGCAATCCTCGAATCTGAGGGTTAGGTAATCATCTAAACCTTCCTTTTCATTTTTACTTATTTATTTGTGAAAAATCTTATTTTCGTAGTATTTGGTTAGTTTGGTGTTGATTAAACAACATTTTTCCCATTTTTGAGTGTTTCTGAGCTATACTAAACATCTGTTAATAAAAAGAACACGTAAAAAGAGTAGTTTGAAAGGTAGTTACGGACCAGAGCAGCTGTGTCATGCAGCTACTACCTGCGTGGCGCAACTGTTCATGTCCAAAAGACCCTGACTTTGCTTGGACCACCTGCGTGACGGAACTGTTCGTGGGAATAGTTTTTATTTTGATTTTATGCTTTTATTTAATGTTATATCTTAAATAAATAATTAATGAAACTGGAAATTTTGATAAAGTCACGAACAGTCGCGTCACGCAACTGTTCTTCATAGAACAGCTGCGTGACGCAACTGTTCTAGGGTTCCAGAATACTTTTTTTATTTTATTTTAATTGCATGACATTAAATAAATGTTTAACTTTAATTCAAGAAATGACCAATAATGGGCAAATTGTGTTCTAATCAATCAAACGAATTAATTTACTATGATTTTGAGATTTTAGGATTTATTATTTATATTGTTGAAATTATATTATTAAATCCGGTTTGTGGCCCGCCTTCAACTATAAGGCAAGAGCGGGTCTTTAATTATTTCTGTTATGGGTGGATGATGGATGTGATGATTTATTATGAATGCAATGAATGAACCTATTTGGGGCGATTAATTAATTTTCCACATAGGGGCTCGGTTCGATTTAATCGGGTTGGGTTTAAGTGACTAATTTGGCTTTTCTAAAATAAAATCAATTAGAAATTGTAGGTTAAAAGAGGCCGATTTTTCGGGCGTCGGCTTCCAACGGGCCGACGTACCTAATTCCCTTACCTAGAACCGCACACGGTTCGCCTGACCAGTTTTTCAAATAATTGGCCTTAAATAAAAATTGGGTTAAATGGAGTCATTTTTATAAACTAAAATCGGAAACGGTCCCATTGCCGAAATAATGGATGGCGACTCAAATATTTTATAAGACCGATTTATCGGCACCGCGTTTCTCAAAAAGGTTTTAACACCGTTTTCCAATAATTCTGAACAAATAAAAAAAAAGAAGTTTTCTGAGGTCCCTTCCGGGGTTCTAGGGATCTCAATTTGGGGCGAAAACAGTTTGGCGACTTCACTGGGGAATTTGCACCCACTAATCCCCGGTTATTTTTAATAAATAATTAAGTGGTTTCAATTAGGAATTGACTCTAAAAACCTACTTTTTCTAAATAAAATCGATTAGAAAAGCCGATGGAAAATTGTTAATCGTCCGTATGTGCTTAATTGCTTTATTTTCTTTTATAGGATTTTTGCATTCATACCGCATTTCTCTTTTCTCACCACATTCTACCCGCATCACCCTTCGTTACTGGTGTTAACTTTGACGGTGGATGTAGCCTAAACCTCGCGTTTTAGGTGCATCCATCCGAGAATTAACATTACTACCAACCACAAGCCTAGTACCTTAAAGGTGCGTCAAAAGGAGTAGGCCCAACAAAGCCCGAATCCTGTTTGCGGAACCCAGACTTTGTAAGCCTAATAAGACTAAAGCCACTTCATATAGTCAAAAACCGTAGTTGCTTCCCCTAAGGAATACCCGATTCTATTTGCTGTTGTTGTGCCGCATTCATTTCCGAGAGTTGATATCGTCAATCTTAAAACTCCCTGTTGGTTGTCGAGATTAGACCAATTCCTAGGAAACAGATGTCGGAATTTATACCAATGGAATCCGTGTGTGGGAGAAATAAGGTTGGAAGGCATGCATTTCCCAACTCCCGTTCCCCTGTATGTTATAAACTGTACATATGTTGTGACATTCATGCACCATGTAACATTTTCTTTTCAGCCATGCATCAATAAGAGCTAATTTCCGGTATGGGCATTTGACCTTGGTCTTGAGACTTGACCTTAAATTCGTTTTGAATAATATAATGCAATCTCTTATAGTGAATTTATACCCAAAAGAAAAGGGAGATATAAGGGGGTTGCAGTTCCTTCATATTTTTACACTTCTTGCATTATCTAAAAATAAGTGAGAGATTACAAAATTTGTAACAAAATAAAAATGAGATCCTGCTTGGGGCCATATGTTCCAAGGCAAAAAGTAAGGATACAAAAAAAATACACAATGAAATAAAACTAACAAAAATTCTGCTCGGAAATTCTTTCCTTCCGAGGCAAAAGTTAGGGATTCGAGAGAAAATAGTCGATCGTAAATCCAAAAGGAACGGTCGACGACAGATAATGCCTGAAATGTTCAAGTACAAAATAAGTTATTGCCATATTATTCACACCGAATTTTTGGTTTCAGTCGTTGAAATCGAGATCTTATTTCCATACCGGTCTTAGCACATTAGAAATGCATTTCCCATCCTATGTGCTTTCATTTTCCCATGCATACATGCAGGACCTACTTTAACTCAGACATTTTTTGTCAGAATTGATCCTTCCCGGGAAACTACTTTGAGAGCTTGGAACCGATGCCCTGGTCAGCTCTTAGTCAGAATATCCCCAATCCCCGAGTTTACTCCAGTCAGTTCTGTGGATTATTCAAGTTTGTCGGGTTCAGATTCTGATTCAGACCTAGTAGAAATGGCTGATGATATGGAGAATGAGCCCAGGTTTTCTCAAGCCCAAATAAGAACTATTGCTCAGATTGTAGCCGCTGCTCTCGCCCAAAATAGGGCACAAAATCAAACTCCTCCAGCATCAAGCAGCCAACCTGTGGTTGAAGAGAGACAAATGCCAGAACCTACTTCAGATAATCAGACCTCTGTGGGAAACACTTTCCTAATAGAGAATGATGTAATCAAGCAACTTGCTGAGTTGAAAGACAAGGTTGAGAAAATGTCTGTAGTGAAGGAAAAGGACCCGGTCACCAACTTTCATATAACCGAATATGTCTTGCACCTAACCAGCTCCACTTCATTCAAAACGTTCAAGCATACTGTGTTTGAGGGAGATAATGACCCCCGTTCTCATCTGTTCGAATTCCTCCGGGTTTCTCAAATGAACCGATACAATGAGGAGGATGTCTTACGAGCATTCCCATAAACACTACATAAGGACTATCGGAGGTGGTATGATGGTCTAGATGAGGAGATTCAGAAGAACAGGGTCAAGCTGCAAATCGCTTTTCTTAAGCACTTTAAGACTGATGAGAGTGACGAATTTGGCTTGCGTGATTTGGAGAGTCTGAGACAGGGGAAAGATGAAAGTTTTTCTGACTATTACAGGAGGTGGAGAACCAAGCTATATAGGGTCCAGACGAGGCCGAAGGACCAAGAGCTAATCAAAATTTTCAGTAGAAGCTTATTACCCTTCTTTAAAGAGAGAATGTTGACCCAACCTCTCACTGATTTTGCTCTAGTTCAAACAGCTGGTTTGAACATAAAGGAGCTGTATAAGGAGGAAAAGAAGAACAACAGGGGGTTTGGCAACTATCGGACCTCCTACAATGACAGAAATGTCAAAAGCAACAATCAGAATCAGTCAGGAAGTAGTAATACAGTGGGGGCAGTCAACGAAAGAGTGAGAAGAGAATTCACCGACCTGGGTAGGCCCTTGAGTACAATAATAAGGTCATGTATCAAGAATGGAGTACTTTCAAAGCTACCAGTCGATCCAACTAAACCTGTGTGTGGAAGGTATATGGATCGGAACTGTGATTACCACCAGTGCAAGGGGCATTCAACTGATGAGTGTTTTAAGTTGAGACATGACATCCAAGATCTGATTGACAGCGGAAAAATTACCAAGCCTTCTGAGAGGAACAAGCCCAGCACCAAGAACAATCCACTCCCTCAATATCAGTATAACTATCCGCCCAGCAAGTCTCAGTCGGGTGGATCAGTCAATGCAATCGGAAGTGGATTGCCAGAAGAACTTGTGTTGGCAGAGGCTGAGTGGGAAGAACGAATGTATGAAATGCTAAACATATGGGACGATTGTAGCAGCGATGTGTGAACCCCTCCGCAAACATCATGGCATATGAATGCATGTGACTAAGGGCAGAAATGCACGTGAGTGTGTGAGTCGCCACCTTGTTTAATTATTTTAGGGTAAACTAGGAAAAACCCTAAGTGACTCCAATTTTTAATTAACCTAATTATTAGATTAATTAACCCAATGTTAAGGCATGATCTACGAACCCGAGGTGGATCCCGAGACTATGTCATGCTGATGAACTAACCAAAACAATGAATGCTTTGCAGGGTAAATGATGCAATTGGACCAATGAAAGTGTTTATGTGATTTTGACTTGCCGCTCGGGGTTAAATCCCTAACATGCCTACGTACTTCCATTTGAATGGAAGATCAAAGTCAACGTAGCTCGATAGGCCTCTTTTAGAGGGCTTTGAATGGGGATGCTTTATGCATGAGTGTGTGTATGCTTTGTGCATTTTGTTTAGGCATTTTGCCAAAGAATTGATTGATTTTTAGGCATTTGCTGCCAAAAGTGTTGATTGAGCAATTCATTGCCAAAAGATGTTTTGTTGGGCGATTTGTCGCCAAAAATTGATGTTTGGGCTTATTATTGCCAAAAATTGGTTAGGCGATTTGTCGCCAAAGTGATTAAGGCATTTGTGCCAAAAGTTGGTATTGGAAGGCGTTTAGCCAAAAGATTTAGGCAATTTGTTTGCCAAAAGTGATTATTCGGGCGTTCGTCGCCAAAATGACTGATTTAAGGCTTTTAGCCAAAATGAATTGATTTAGGCAATTTTTGCCAAAAGTTGATGTGATTTAGGAGATTGTCGCCAAAATGATTGTTTGATGGCTTTTAGCCAAAAGATTGATTAATTCCAAGGCCTTTTGCCAAAGCTTCTGATTTATGCGATTTGTCGCTAAAAAGTGGCTAATCTAATTTATAGGCAATTTGTTTGCCAAAAATTGATTGAACCGTGGGCAATTTGTTGCCAAAATGTGGTTGATTTAATTGTAGGCAATTTGTTGCCAAAACATGATTGATTAAGGCTTTTTAGCCACAATTATTGATTAATTGGACTTAAGCCGGACTGTTCGAAATAAAGGCAATTAAACCGTAGTTATTAATTAACTAGGCTTTTTAGTCAATATTGTCGGATTTAGCATTAATACCACGATTATTAATTAACCGGGTATTTAAGCTTAATCATATTTGATTGAGGCAGTTTATTTGCCTAATTGATGACATGAATGCATTTATGCAGTTGTAGAGTTATTAGGAGTAGAAGAGGAGCATGCATGAAGTGCTAAAATTAAATAGGCAGAGTTTAGTTCATGTACCTGATTTAATCGACGGCCACTTCTCAACTCCAGGTTAAGCTCCTCGTTAAGGGAAAAAATTAATTTGATTTTAATGACCACTTAACAAAGCAAGAAAGCAATTAAAGCTAAACTAAAATGCAGAAAAGCAGTAAAGAATCGCAAGGAGCGTAGGGGAGAAGCAGCGTTTGTCAACACAGACTAAGTAAGTTGAAACGAGGGCCTCGGGGCCAATTTATAGGCAAAACGGACTGTTTCGGCGGCCTGGGCCGCTGGGTGTGGCGGCCTTGGCCGCCGAAGGCAGGCGGCCGGGGCCACCGGGGCCGGCGGGCGAGATCGCTGGGGTCGGTGGCTGGGGCTGCCGTCTTCGGCGCCCGAGCCGCCGTGCCTGGTGACTTTGCTAATTTGACGCTCCGGGGGCTTTTTCGGGAGTTCCAGACCTCCAAAAAATATTCCGGAACCAGTTCCGCGATCCTCGCGACGTCTCAGATGTTTCAAGTACCATATTGGCATACTTCCAGTAAATTTCCAAAATGGCCTCTGGTCCGGCCGAACTGTTTGCAGTCCGGGAAAACTGGCTTTTTGAGCCTCAAATTTTGAGTATTCACACGATGAAGAAGGAAAGATGCCCGTGAAAATAGAGATTGAGAAGAGCATTACTGTGAAAGTGGGCGAGGTACCAGAGGATGAAGATGAGCAGATCCAGCTCGCAATTCAGAAAAGCTTAGCTGATCAAGAAGAGCAATGGTATTATAGCAGCGAAGAGGATGTGAATGAGGTAGGCATCCAGAGCTTAACCCAGAGTGGGCGAGTATACAATCCCGATAGCAATGTGCAGGCTAAGGGAAAAGAAGTTGCTGTTGATGGCATGAAAAAGAAGACAACAGAGAAGGACGGAGAAGAGCCAAAAGAAAAGAAGAAGGAAGAGGAAGTAGTGAAACTGCAGAAGAAGACTGTTGAGGCAGGTGAGAGCAGTCAAAACCGAGCACCCAGCGGTGTAACTGCCAGTTCAGTGTTAAGCCAATTGCAGAGGACAAGGGCAGATATTTCGTTATGGGATTTGCTGATTGCATCCAAGGAGCATAGGGAGTCTTTGTTGGAAGCCATGACTTTTGTCAGAGTGCCTGCTCGGATCAAGAGTGTAGATATGATCAATGTGCTGCAGCGCAGAATTGGCGAAATCACTTTCTTTGATTCGGATCTCCCGCTAGAAGGAAGAAACCACTGCAAGCCCTTGTACATTCAGATTGTCATTAATGGGCGTGACACCCGAAATGTAATGGTGGATAACGGGTCAGCCCTATGTGTGTGCCCATTAAAGATGCTATCCAAGTTTAAAATTGAGGAGTCAGAACTTGAACCATCAAACATGGTGGTCAAAGCTTATGACAATACAATGCGTAACGCAAAAGGGACTTTCAGAGCGAAGATCTCCGCAGGGGCCGTAGAGAGCTGGGTGGATGTGATTGTTCTTGATATTCTGGCCAACTATGCTTTGTTGTTGGGGAGGCCATGGCTCCATCCTCTAGGTGCAATTTCGTCTACCCTGCACAGAAAAGTAAAGATTCCATAAGGTACGGAGGTGGTGACCATTAACGCGCATGAAGACTTGAATGTTGCAACTATAGAAGGCTTGGAGGTGGCAGTGCCGTTGTCTGGTTTCCAAGTGGCAGTGATTGATGCGCCCACTAATGAGAGTAAGAGTGCAGTAAACAGAATGAGTCCTTTTTCAAGGAAAATGATGAAAAAGATGCAATGGCGGTATGGCAAAGGGCTAGGCCGAGAGCTACAAGGAAGGTTTGAACCTCTCTCATCAGCATATGGACAACAAGATAGGCGCGGGCTGGGGTATTCAGAGAATAGAAAAAAGGAGAAGTATGAGATCCAGTCTCCGGTTAGAGGGCCAAATCTGAATCATATTTTCTTTGTCCCACAAGCTGCAGGAGAATTTCAGAGTAGGGGAAAGACCTACCCCGGTCTAGAGATATTCATGACAGACTTTGAGGAGGAACTGATCAAGTCTCCTGAACCTTCCTTGGAACAGCTGGTTGAAGGAACAGAGTTCATAGTAGGTATGACGCAAGCGGGCACTGAAGCTGAATGGTTGAAGAAGATATCCGAGTTTGAAGACTTTTTGGGGATTGGGGATGAAGCTTCCAAGATGGTGCAAGAGCAGAGAGCCAAGGCACAGATCATCCAGTCGGTATTAGCTGCTGAAGATGCCGAAGAGGCAGAGAGGAAGGTGCTGAAGATGAAGCTTGAAGAGGAGAAAGTAGAAGCTACCCCGAAAGAAGAAGAAGATGCAGATGCAGATGAAGTAATTCAGGCAATAAAGAACACTTGTGATGAATGTATTGAGCAGGCAATTAATCCTGTATTTTGCTTTTCTGATGTTTGTTTTGAGAATAATATGGATGGTTTTCCTTTGTTATTTCAATCAATGGAAGTGAACTTTGACTATTTGTTTTCTTGTTTTCCTGATTGTCGCGTTCATGGCATTGATTATACCACGCGCATATTTGACATAAATGCATTGCATCATTTTGCATTTAACTTAAGCACCACTGAAGATCCTAAATTAATCGAAATCGGATCAGACTTCAAACCCGAACTTAGACAGGATCTTCAAGAATGCATTAGAAGAAATTCAGAGGTATTTGCCTGGAGCTATGTTGACATGCCAGGAATCGATAGATCAATACCAGAGCACTTCATTTCTACTGATCCAAGTATTAAGCCGATGAAACAGAAAAGGAGACGGGTCAGACCAGAATGGCAGGATAAGATCAAAGCTGAAGTCCAGAAGCAGTTGGATGCAGGATTCTTGCAAGTAGTACACTATCCGGAATGGTTGGCCAATATAGTCCCTATGCTAAAGAAAGATGGGAGGATAAGGGTCTGTGTTGACTACCGGGACCTGAACAAAGCCTCGCCTAAGGATGACTTTCCACTTCCGCACATAGATGTTTTGATTGACAGTGCTGCCGGAATGGGATGTTATTCTATCATGGATGGATTTTCCGGATATAACCAAATACTGATGGCCTTAGTTGACAAGCACAAGACTGCCTTCACAACAGACTTTGGTACTTTTTGCTATAAAGTGATGCCATTTGGACTGAAGAACGCCGGGGCAACATATCAGAGAATGGCTACAACATTATTTCATGATATGATCCATAAAGGGTTGGAAGTATATGTAGATGACATGGTGATCATGACAAGAACACAGGAAGAGCACGTAAAAATGCTAGAAAAGTTCTTTGCACGGGTCAAGCAGTACAATCTAAGACTTAATCCAAAAAAGTGCGTATTTGGTATAACAAAAGGGAAGTTGTTAGGTTTTGTGGACCTAACGGGATTGAGGTTGACCCCGACAAAATAAAGGCCATTCAGGATATGGAACCGCCAAGAACAGAGCGTCAGGTGAGAAGCTTCTTGAGTAAAATTCAGTACATCAGCAGGTTTATTTCGAGGTTATCCATCACTTGTGCTCCAATTTTCAAGCTACTTAAGAAGAATCAGCCAGTTAAATGGAATGAGGACTGCCAGAAAGCCTTTGATCACATAATGAAGTATCTGATGAATCCGCCAGTGCTGAGTTCGCCTAGACCAGGAGAACCTCTGATCCTGTATTTGTCTATAGAGGATGCAGGAGTTGGAGCAATGTTGGTACAGCCGGACGCCACCGGAGTAGAAAAGGCAATTTACTACATTAGCAAGAAACTACTGCCTATTAAAGAGAAGTACAATTTGGTGGAGAAAACGTGTATGGCAATAGTATGGTCGATAAAGAAGTTGAGGCCTTACTTTGATTCCTTCAGGGTCACTTTCGTTTCCAAAATTGATCCTCTGAAGTATCTGCAAAAAACACCTACTCTGGAAGGACGGCTGTCTAAATGGTTAATTCAGATGTCTAGTGTGGATGAAGAGTTTGTAACGAAGAAAACGGTCAAAGGTCAGGTTGTGGCAGAGTTCCTAGTTGAAAATCCCGTTGCAGATGACGAACCATGGGAATTGGAGTTTCCGGATGAGCACTTGCTGTGTATCGAAATAGGGGCTTGGAAATTGTACTTTGATGGATCAGCCAACAGAAATGGAGCCGGAGTTGGTATTGTAATTGAAGCACCTAATGGCGAGGTCACCACAATGTGCAAGAGATTGTTGTTTCCGGTCACTAACAATATGGCTGAATATGAAGCATGCATCATGGGAATGGAAGCTCTTCTTGCATCAGGTGCCAACGAGAGATGGAAAGTAGAAGAAGAGAGATTGAAGCCCTATGTTGAGTACTTGTTGAAGAAGGCAGCACTTCTCGATAAGATCACCTTCACTCACATAGGAAGAACCTATAACAGAATTTCGGATGCCTTGGCAAACTTAGCATCAGCTTGGCAGGATTTAAGTAAAGTCTCGAAGAAGCCGTTCATCATTACCGCAGCCAATATCCCGTGCTATAAAGAACATTTTGTGAACCAGGTTGAATCAGAGGAAGAACCTTGGTTTATGGATATTCTGAGGTATATGAAAGATGGTACTTTTTTTTTATGATGCAACGAGAGAAGACCGTGCAGTTCTCAGAAAAATGGCTCTGAATTATGTCCTGGCCGATGGTGAACTCTACAGAAGAGCTTGGGACGGGATGCTGCTAAGATGCGTGAGCAAGAAAGAGGGAGAAGAAATAATGAAGAACGTCCATGAGGGAGTTTGTGGTACTTATTTAAGTGGCATGAGCTTAGCCAGAAAAATCATGAGGCAAGGTTATTTCTGGATGCAAATGGAAGGTGATTGTGTTCATTATGTGCGTCATTGCAAAGCTTGCCAATATCATGACAATAAAAGCCACTTACCTGCTGTTGAGCTCCATCCAACAGCTCCTTCTTGGCCTTTTTCAGCGTGGGTGTTTTTCCCCCGAGAAGACACGAAAAGTTGTATGAATTTTATTTTATAAAAAAGGTGATAAAAAAAATGTTTTTGGATACGCGATGCCGATAAATCGGTCTCATAAATTGTTTTAGTCGCTACCCATTATTTCGGCAATGGGACCGTTTCCAATTTTATTTTACAAAAGTGACTCCATTTAACCCATTTTATTTTAAGGCCGAATTATTTAGAAAGAACACTGGTCAGGCGTACCAAGTACGATTCTAGGTAAGGGAATTAGGTACGTCGGCCCGTTGGAAGCCGACGCTCGGAAAACCGGCCTCTTTTAACCTACGATTTCTAATTGATCTTATTTTAGAAAAGCCAATTATTTAAACCCAACGCGAACAAATCTAACCGAGTTCCTATGTGAAAAATTATTTAATCGTCCCAAATAAGTTCATCCATTGCATCCATTTATAAATTAAGCATCACATCCATCATTCATCCACCATATATATCAAATAAAATTAAAAGACCCACTCTTGCCTTATGGTTAAAGGCGGGCCACAAACCAAGTTTAATAATAATAAAATCAATAATGAACAATAAGAAATAAATCCTAAAATCTCATAATCATTAATAATTAATTGATTTGGTTTGATTAAAACTCAATTTGCCCATTATTGACCATTTTTCTGGATTAAGCTTAAAAATCCATCTAATGAAATGAAATTAAGACGAAATAACAAAAATAAACTGAGATTGGGAGACAGTCGCGTCACGCAACTGTTCTATGGAAGAACAGTCGCGTGGCGCAGCTCTTGTCTTTTATTTTGGGACTTATAACAGTTGCGTCACACAGCTGTTCTATGAAGAACAGTCGCGTGACGGAACTCTATCATTTGTTCTAGAACTTAGAACAGTCGCGTCACGCAGGTGTTCTATGAAGAACAGTCGCGTGACGGAACTCCTAACTACGTGACGGAACTGTTTGTGACTCATTCAAAATTCTCAGGTTTATTGATTATTTATTCAAGACATAACGTTAAATACAAATATGAGAACGAAAATACATACTGAGTACATAAACAGCTGCGTCACGTAAGTGGTCCAGTCCAAATCAAGGACTTTTGGACATGAACAGCCGCGTCACGCAGGTAGTAGCTGCATGACGCAACTGCTCTGGTCCGCAACTACCTTTCAAACTACTCTTTTTTACGTTTCTTTTTGTCCAAAGTGATTAAAACAAACCCAGAAAGGTTCAACAATAGGCAAACTTACGTTTTATTAATGGCAAATCAATTAAACAATATGAAAATGAGATTTTTAAGAGATAAAATGCTAGAAATGAAAAAGAAAAGTTAGAAGCGTTACCTAGCCCTCAGATTTGAGGACTGCATGCACTGAGATTGATTTAGAGACAATGTTTCACGATTCCAGAAGTGTGGTCACCAGGTTTTTCACAAAACAAATCGTTTTCTTTTTTCTTTCTTTCCTCTCTCTTTTCCTCTTCTTATCTTTTATATTTTTTGATTTTAAACCTAAAATGTCTATGACTTGATCTTTCTCAAGTTTACTCAGCTGAGTTCTCGAGAAAAAGCTCTAGTCATTAATCAAAAAACTTAATCTCAGACGGTTATCTTTTTGGAAGAAAATGAGAGCAAAAATATCAAAAGTTTCCAAAAGTCTCGTTTTTGCTGTAAAATGTTGTATTTATATGGCTAGGGCAACAGAGCAGTCGCGTCACGCGGGTAGAAGCTACGTGACGCACCCGTAAGCCGCGTGACGCTACTTACTTTTCGTACAGTTGCCGCGTATCCATACAAACAGTGCAGGCCGTTTGTGAACCCCTTCCCCAAATGTCATAAGCATGTGATGCATATGATGAATGAGAAGAAATACACGTGATGTGTGTGAGTCGCCACCTTGTTTAATTATTTAAGGGTAAACTAGGAAAAACCCTAAGTGACTCCATTTTTAATTAACCTAGTTACTAGATTAATTATCCCAATGATTAAGGCACAATCTACGAACCCGAGATGGATCCCGAGACTATGTCATGCTGATAAACTAACCGATGAATGAATGTTTTGCAAGGTGAATGATGGATTAATGAAATGTTTGAGTGATTTTGACTTGCCGCTCGGGGTTAAATCCCGAACGTGCCTACGTACTTCCGTTTGAATGGAAGATCAAAGTCAACGTAGTTCGATAGGCCTCTTTTAGAGGGCTTTGAATGATATGCTTAATGCATGGGTGTGTGTATGCTTAGTGCTTGATTTTGTGTATGCTTAGTGCATTTTTGTGTATGCTTTGTGCATTTTGTGTGTATGCTTTATGCATGATTGTGTGTATGCTTCGTGCATTTTGTGTGTATGCTTTATGCATGATTGTGTGTATGCTTCGTGCATGAGTGTGTATGCTTTGTGCATGAGTTTAGGCGTTTTACCAAAAATTGATTGATTTTTAGGCATGTTGCCAAAAATGTTGATTTTAATGGCTTTTAGCCAAAATGATTTGATTTAGGCAATTGTTGCCAAAAATGTTGATTTTAGGCGATTTTCGCCAAAATGGTTGATTTTAAGGCCTTTGGCCAAAATGTGTTGTTTTAGGCAATTAGTTTGCCAAAATGTGCAATTTAGGCTTTAATGCCACGATTATCAATTAATCGGGCGTTCGAGCTTAATCACAATTTATTGTCGAAATGTGATTGATTAAGGCTTTTAGCCACAATTATTGATTAATTGGACTTAAGCCGGATTTGTTCGAAATAAGGCAATTGAACCGTAGTTATTAATTAACTAGGCTCTTTTAGCCAATATTGTCGAATTTAAACTTTAATACCACGATTATTGATTAACCGGGCATTTAAGCTTAATCAAATTAATTAAGACAGTTTATTTACCAAAAATAATGACGTGGATGCATTTATGCAATTCTAGAATTATTAAGAGTAGAAGAGAAATATGCATGAAGTGCTAAAATTAAATAGGCAGAGTTTTGTTTACATACCTGATTTAATCGACGACCGCTTCTTAACTCCGGATTAAGCTCCTCGCTTAGGAAATATTAATTAATTTTAATTTGTTTGATTTCAATGGTCAAATATCACAATAAAAATGCAATAAAAATTAAATTAAATGCAAAAAGCGGTAAAGAAAACGCAAGGAGCGTGAGAGGGAGAAGGATTCGTCCGTCAATACAGACAGGTGTACCAGAAAATGGCTGAAAATGGCCTATTTATAGGCCATTTTCGGGTCCCGGGCGGCAGCTGCCGCCGGGAGGGCGGCAGGTGCCGCCTGGCTCGGCGGCAGGTGCCGCCCAAGAGGGCGGCAGCTGCCGCCCTGTTTGTGGGGCGGCAGGCCCCGCCCACGCTAGGCGGGGGGTGCCGCCTGGGAGGGCGGCAGCTGCCGCCCAGTCGGTGGGGCGGCAGGCCCCGCCTGGTCTGGGCGGCAGGTGTCGCCCAAGCTGGGCGGCAGGTGCCGCCCAGGGGCTTGGGGGGGCCAGGCCCCGCCTGCGCGGGGCGACAGGCCCCGCGCGTGCTGGGCGGCACGCCTCGCCCGCGCGGGGCGACAGGCCCCGCGCGCACTGCTGGGTCTTCTTCCTCTCCCCCCTCTCTCTATTCATTCCCTGCTCCTCGCTTTCTTCATTCCTCACTCCTCTCGCGGCCTGCCCCTCCCATCGTCGTTTTCGTAGGCCCAGCCCGCGCTGGGCGGCAGGTGCCTTGCCCAGGAAAGTGGGGCGGCTGCTGCTTGCCCAGGCTGGGCGGCCTGCTGCTGCCCAGGCTGGGCGGTCCTGCTCCGCCGTGGCCGGCGGCAGGCGCCGCCGTGCCCGGCGGCCAACTCCGCCGGTGCCTCGGCGGCAGGGCCCGCCGTGGGCCGGTGTGGACACCGTGCCTCGTTCCGAGGCCTTTTTGGAGTTCCGGACCTCCGAAAAATATTCCGGGACCTGTCCGCGATTCTCGCGATATTCCGGACGTTTTAAGTACTATATTGACTATTTTTCGGTGAACTTCCGAAATAGCCTCCGGTCCGGCCGGCTGTTTGCAGTCCGGGAAAACAGGCTTTCTGAGCCTCAAAATTTGGGTATTCACAGTTGCCCCCACCGTGACCATAAAAATGATTTATGGGAGTCGGTGGTTGTCTGAAACGCAAATTTTGTAGGCGAAAACTGGACGCGTCCAGAAGACCCGCCTCTTGACTATTTGTTTATAAATAGCTTGAAAAAACTCATTTTCATTCATTCTAAACTTTCTAACCTAAGGAACTCTCTCAAATTCTCTCAACTTCTAAAGCTTCAGAATTCTTTTCTCTTTTTTTTTTTTCATGGCTTCCTCTGATCTGAGCGGTGAGGAGTACCTGGGGTCTCTAGGGATCTCGCTTGACGAGGTCAACCTTACGGCGGACGCTAACACTCACGCCTCCGTAACTGGCATCTTTGCCCAGGTAAGCCTACCTTTATGGCATTATTATCATCTTTTTCAAGCTAAAGTTGGGAATTTTCGGGCCTTAGGCCGAATTGTGAATTTTCGGGCCTGTGTGGCCGAAAATGTGAATTTTGGGCCTCTGTGGCCTGATTGTGATTTTTCGGGCCTGTGTGGCCGAAAGTGTGAATTTTGGGCCTCTGTGGCCTGATTTGTGATTTGTGGGCCTCTGTGGCCAGATTGTGAATTTTCGGGCCTGCGTGGCCGAAAATGTGAATTTTGGGCCTCTGTGGCCTGATTTGTGATTTGTGGGCCTCTGTGGCCAGATTGTGAATTTTCGGGCCTGTGTGGCCGAAAATGTGAATTTTGGGCCTCTGTGGCCTGATTTGTGATTTGTGGGCCTCTGTGGCCATATTGTGAATTTTCGGGCCTGTGTGGCCGAAAACGTGAATTTTGGGCCTCTGTGGCCTGATTTACGATTTGTGGGCCTCTGTGGCCAGATTGTGAATTTTCGGGCCTGTGTGGCCGAAAATGTGAATTTCGGGCCTTTGCGGCCTGATTTGTGATTTGTGGGCCTCTGTGGCCAGATTGTGAATTTTCGGGCCTCCGTGGCCGAAAATGTGAATTTTGGGCCTTTGTGGCCTGATTTGTGATTTGTGGGCCTCTATGGCCAGATTGTGAATTTTCGGGCCTGTGTGGCCGAAAATGTGAATTTTGGGCCTCTGTGGCCTGATTTGTGATTTGGGGGCCTCTGTGGCCATATTGTGAATTTTCGGGCCTGTGTGGCCGAAAATGTGAATTTTGGGCCTCTGTGGCCTGATTTGTGATTTGCGGGCCTCTGTGGCCAGATTGTGAATTTTCGGGCCTGTGTGGCCGAGAACGTGAATTTTGGGCCTCTGTGGCCTGATTTGCGAATTTTGGGCCTCTGCGGCCTGATTGTGACTCTCGGGCCTCTGTGGCCGAATTGTGAATTGTCGGGCCTCTATGGCCAGAGTGTGATTTTCGGGCCTTAGGCCGAATTTGTGAATTTTGGGCCTCAGCGGCCGAATTGTGATTCTCGGGCCTCTGTGGCCGAATTGTGAATTTTTATTTCTGTATTTGCTGTTTTATTAGTATGCATGCTAAGATATTATCCTTAGTAAAGAACCAAGGGACAATTCTTTTATTACTTTACCTTTTAGGATCCTTACATTAAATTGGATGTGGCTGAGAATTCTATGTCCGAAATCCCGATCGAGATATTGGATCTGAGCCACCCGGTCGGGGCAATCATCAATCCGTCCCGTCTGGGTTACTTGAGGCATTTTGATGCTGGCCGAAATAGTCACAAGGAGTTGCTGGGTGCTTTGGCCGAGAGATGGTGGGACACTACCAACACTTTTCATTTTTCTTGGGGCGAGATGACAATGACCCCTGTGGATTTTTCTGTGATTACCGGAATCCCTTTTGGTATTCGGACGATTGAATTATATGATGACTGGAGGACAGAGATTTCCCCTGATCGGATGACGGAATTGATTGGTATAGACCTGCCTCGGATTGTCGGGCCAGGTTCTGCTATTCCAACTTTGAGTGTTTCCAGGCGCTGGCTATATCTCCAAGCTCCCGGCATTTATGCTAGACATAGGCGGGGAGAGCTGACGGCTACTCAGGTGGCCCGATTCACTTTGTTGCTGATGTTTGCTTCGACCTTTTGGTCCAACAGGAAAGAAAGATTTAATCCTTCTATCTTGAAGAGTTTAGAGAACCTAGCCCATCTCACGGAGTACGACTGGGCTGGCGCTATTCTGAGCCGTATGTATGATGACATGTGTGGTCTGAGTCGGAGCCACTGTAAACTTAGCGGGACCTATTACTTCTGGGAGGTAATGCGAAGAACATTCTGTATATTTTTCTATATTATTAGCCCTCTTTTGACTCTCGTTTCTTCTTTGTTGCAGATTTGGGCGTTTGAGTATTTTCCTTACACTCGCCCGGAGCAGATTCATGCAGATCTCGGATTAGGGCTGGTACCTTTGGCTTGGAGATGGTACCGAACAAACCTTCATACCAGTCGGCATAAGCACTCGCTAAAAGACCTGAGAACCTTTTTTGATGCGTGTAGCCCGGCGCAGGTATGTGTTCAGTAATTCTTGAATACGTTGAATAAAAAAGATTTATCAACATATTTGCATCTTTTTTAGGTTGAGGTGGGGGCGATGGCCATTCGCCTACAGAGCTGGATCCAGGTTGATCCTCATTTCCAGCGGTCGGATGACTTGTCTCGGCGGAGGGTGATCCTGTCGCATCCCGTCCTGAGACGATATTACTTGGGCGAGAGAGTAGACTTTCAAATAAGAGGCTGTCGTTCCATCCCTTATCCTCCTCCCGGGGACATGCGAGCGGGCAGGCAGATGACTCTTACCGATGCGCATACTGAGGGTATTCCGTATGGAGAGACATCTTGGAGGGAGATTATGCTGAGTTCTGCAGACTCTTTCTGATGCAGCCTATTGGATCGCAGCTTGACAATTTTCAGAGATCAGCTCCTTTCCATCCGCCCGCCACCCGCTCTTCTCGGGCCGCGGGTTCTTCGAGTAGGACTCCAAAGAGGAGGCCTACGACTGATCCTTCTTCTTCTACTCGGGCTGAAGGTTCATCTCAAGCCGGCCCTAGCTACTCGGCCGGCCATTCCAGGGCTCCCCGGGCTGTGACAGAGGCTACAGGGTCACTTCATTCAGACTTGGCCAATTTACGTCTTCCGTACAGCATTTCCTACCATACTCCTGACGCTCCTTTAGCCTTTCGAGAGGTCTCGCTAGAAAATGTGGATCGCTTGGCTCTGCCTTCTGAGGACATTACTGAGGTAAGTAAAAACTGCTAAATCTCTCACAAAAACGATTCATAAGAGATTTGACATTCATTTGCATTTTTTTTTTTCTTCTCTTTTTTTTTTTTTTAGGTTCCTGTTGGATTGATCAATCAGATGATGGAATTGATGCTCGGGATGCAACAGGAACTGTCTTCGTCCTGGACTCGTGAGGCTTACAATGATCAGAGAAGGCAGAGGCCCCGTCGCTGAAGCCATGATTGCCGGATTTTTCTGTTCCTCTTTCTTTCTTTCTTGTCTGACTACTGTACTAAACTTTGATCGTGCTTCTGTACTGTATCGTTGTACTGAGTTTTGTTTTGTACCTGCACTTGGTTAGTATTGAAATATATGTATGCATGTTTATTGTATTTGAAACAAAATGGGAGGACTTCATCATTTTGGCTTACGGACAAAATACACTCTTTTTTTTATTTATATTTTTTTTTATTATTTTTTTTGCGTGGCGGCCGCTATCGCCATCATTCAGTGGCAATTTGGCGACCGCTGCCGCCGTCATTCGGTGGCAATTCGGCGGCTGCTGCCGCCATCATTCGGCGGCTGCTGCCGCCCTCATTCGGTGCATTTTCTCCTACAAAAGCTTGTTCTTTGTTTCGGCTCTTCACTCATTCCTTATCTTCTCTCTTCTTCTTTTCTCTCTGTGTTTATCTTATCCAAAGAATGAATCCTTCTTTCAATCATAGCATGCACAGCTGGGCTAGGAGTCTCTCCAAAGTTGAAAAGATCAACTTGAAGAGGTATGGCCTCTCTCCTATCATTACCCTTAGGGGGGTAGTGATCGACTGGAACTTTTTATGGGCCTGTATCAGATTCTGGGACCCTGAGGCCCACGTTTTTCGGTTCGGGGCCATGATGGAGGAGATGTGTCCTCTTTTCGAGGAGTTTTGTGCTATCATAGGGTGTGACCCTAATGCCCCTTTAGTCAGGCATGAGGTTAAAGTCGGGTATGTTCGGTCATTTGAAAGTTTATTTCAATTCAGCCGGCCACAAGCTAGGGCGATGATTGTTGACGACCAGAAGGCAATTCTGCTGCCCCTGATTGATGAATTTTCAGAGGTTCCTTTCAGATGACCCAGACCGGATGAGGCTGAGGATGCGGGCTTTGTATTTTGCTTATTATCTGGTTTCTTGTTTAACAAGGACCCAGGCTTCGGGGATCTGCGATTTTGTCCTATGATTCGACAGATGGAGGACATGGGTTGCATTGGTGGCATTGTGCTGGCAGAAACCATCAGGAGCCTTGACAGAGCTGCTCTAGGCTTCGAGGACTGGACAGTTTCCCCGATTATACTCCAGGTATTTTCCTCTCATCTTTTTTTTTTTTTTTTTTTTTTTTTGGTTCATCCCTTTGTAATAGAAAGGATCCATTACTCAGGTTTGGTTGAAGGACCACCTTCAAGTGGTTGCTGCTCCTACCCGTTTGCCTTACAACCCTTCTCAGTATCGTATGCGGAGGATTCTGATCACATACCCGTCTGCTGATGCATGGACTTCATGGCTAATGGAATTGGGTCCAAACGAGGTGTTGTGGTTCGTACCTTGGTATGATATCAACCGGTTTATTCAGGTTAGCTTCCGCCATACTCAGGTTTACCTGTTGGGCCTTACACATTGCACCTGGTACTGTGCTTCGCGCGTTCTGAGACAGATGGGGATAGATCAGACTGTTCCGACCATGGATGATTCCCTAGCTGATTCAGCCATCACTCCGGGAGTTACCCGAGCCGTTCTTAGGGCATGGGTTAGAGACCATCACATGGTTAGGCCCTTACCTAATCCTGCTGGTATTCATACTTCTCCTGAATATCGGACTTGGTTCATGACCGTTGTCTGGCCAGTGGAAAAAGCCAAGGAGGAACGCATTGCTGAGTGCACTCGAGGGTTGGACTCAGGCTGACGCTGGTGATGGGATTAGGACTGATGAGGAGATCATGTTGGCTCCTCGGACAGGCGAGGCTGGAGGGAGTTCAGCAACTGGGGATGACTCGGAGGACGTTGCCCCACGGAGGCGACGGGGTACCTAGACTCTAATAGGCTTTTGGACTTTTGGTGTTTTGGCTTTGTTTGAACTCTTTTGTCTTTTACTTGGGACTTTGGGTGTGGATTTTGGTGTTTGCATTGGATTTTTGGATGTATGTTCCTTTGGATTTGGACTTTATTATTTATTTTTCTTGGTCTCTTTAGTTTTCTGCTTGACTTTGGACTGTTTGACTTTATTGCTTTCAATTGGGCATGTCATTTGACTTTTAAGCTTTCCAAGCATTTTCCAACTTTATTTATTCAAGCTTTGATTTTTGCCTAAGCCGCCCTTTCGGGTTTTCAACTTAGCGAGCTACCCATTTTTGCCTAAGCCGCCCTTTTCGGGTTTTCAACTTAGCGGGCCCCGATTTTTGCCTAAGCCGCCCTTTCGGGTTTTCAACTTAGCGGGTTTTTTTTTTCTTTATTATTTTATTTTTATCCTTTTTTTTATTGTTGGCAAAAAAGAAAGGGCGATGGAATGGTATGTTTTTTTTTTTATTAATGTTTAGACCGTACCCAATGAGGGCTGCCTACATATCTCCGATATATAATTTCTTTTTTCCGAAGAGAATCAGGTCTAATGTAGTTCGTTTTACATTATGCAATGCTTATACAAAATATCTCTTTAACTGATCTAAATTACATGGATTTGCAAATTCTAAACCATCCAAATCAGTCAAGATGACGGCTCCGCCGGACAATACTTTCTTCAACACATAGGGGCCAGCCCAATGAGGACGAAACTTCCCACGTGGATCTTGAATTGGCTGTCTAATTTCCTTCAGAACCAAACAACCTTCTTCGAGTTTTCGGTCTTTGACCTTCTTGTTAAAATGTCGTGCCATTCTTCTTTGGTAGACTTGAGTTTGGTGGATTGCTTGCAATCGCTTTTCATCCATACCCAAAAGTTGCAAGTGATAATTCTTAGCCCAATCTGCTTCGTTGATCTGGCTTTCCTGAATCATCCTTGCCGACTGAACTTCCAGCTCAATAGGCAATATTGCTTCCATACCATGTACCAAAGAATACGGAGTTGCTCCAGTGGGCGTTCTGATTGAAGTCCTATATCCCCATAGGGCATTCGGTAACTGTTCGTGCCAAGCTTTATGCTTTTTAACTGTCTTCCTGCAAAATGACTTTTATAGCCTTATTCGCAGCTTCTACAGCCCCAGTTCGTTTGTGGACGATAGGGCTGAGGACTTTATGGTGCCGAATTTTCGTTTGCTTTCAACAAATTAGAAAATTCACTCTGAAAGTGAGACCCGTTATCCGTGATGATCTCGAATGGTGTTCCAGTACCGACAAAGGATGTTAGTACGGACAAACTGTGCTGCCTTCTTGGCATTTAAAACTGAATAAGAGGCTGCCTCGATCCACTTAGTGAAATAATCTACAGCAACCAGGATGAATTGATGGCCGTTAGAGGCCTTCGGGTGGATTTTTCCGATCACAGTCTATGCCCCAAGTTGCGAAAGGCCATGGTGAAGCAATAGGATTCAAATTGACCGGAGGTTGTCTTTGCAGCTTAGCAAAAATTTGACATTTGTGACACTTCTGCGCGTGCCTCACGCAATCTGCATTCATGGTTGACCAGTAATAACCCAGGTTCATGATTTTCCGAGCCAAGGCTATCCCGTGCATGTGTGGACCAGACTCCCCATTATGTAGGGAATCCATGATGGTTTGAGCTTCTCCCTCATCAACGCATCTTAGGTGCAGGCCGTTCCAACTTCTCTTATACAGAACTCCCTCAGTGAGGAAATATCCGGATGCTAACTGTCTCAATGTCCGTTGATCAGTTTTGGTAGATCCCTCCGGGTAGGCTTCATTCTGAAGATAATTCTGTATATCCCAATACCAGGGCTTGTCATCGACCAAATTCATGATATGTGCTGGCTGTTTCTGTAGCCGCACTGTCAGAGGTCGAACTGACTCGGTCTCCTTCTACATTGACCATGGAGGCTAAAGTAGCTAGAGCATCTGCGAACTGATTTTTTGGCTCGCGGCAAGTAGTGGAAGGATAAATCCTCAAATTGCTGAGCCAATTCGTCCAAGCGTCGTAGGTAAGGAACCAAACGCTCTTCTTTAATTTTCCATTTCCTTAAAGCTTGGGAGACTATTAAGTTAGAATCTTCGAAAACCTTGAGGACTTTTATCTCTTTTCCTAGGGCTGCTTCTAACCCCTTTATGCAAGCTTCATACTCGGCTTCATTGTTGGTGCAGTCGAAATCTAATTTGACGGTGATAGGAATGTATTCTCCACAAGGAGTTTTGAATACAACTCCAACCCCATTTCCATGGTAGTTCGAAGCTCCATCAAAGTACATTTCCCAGACTTCACTTTCCAAGTTCACCAAGTCTTCATCAGGAAATTCTACCTCCGGCATTTGGTCTTCGACCGGTAATTCTGCTAGTTGATCAGCCAAGGCTCCGCCTTTCACCGCCTTTCGTTGTACAAATTTTAAATCATAAGCTGCGAGCACCGACACCCACTTAGCCATTTTACAGTCAAGAACCGGCCTCTCCATAAGGAATTTCAAGGGGTTCGATTCAGAAAAGACGTAGGTGGTGTAAGACGAGAGGTAGTGCTGCAGTTTTGTACAGGCCCTTACCAGAGCAAAACACAACTTCTCTATCTTATTGTATTTTAGCTCAGATTCTAGCATCCTCTTGCTAAGGTAATACACGGCATTTTCTACCCTTGTATCTTCTGCTTGTTGAGCTAGCATTGCACCCATCGCTTCTTCTGTCACTGATAGGTACAACAGCAAAGGCTTTCCTAGCCTTGGTGGCTGTAAGACTGGTGGGGATAACAGATATTGCTTGACTTGGTCGAAAGCTTTCTGACAATCCTCATTCCATTTTACGGCTACTCCTTTCCTGAGCAATTTGAAGATCGGACCACAAGTATTAGCCAATTGATTGATGAACCGGCTGATGTACTGTAGCCTTCCTAGGAAACCCCGAACTTCCTTTTCCGTCCTCGGTGCTGGTATTTCCATAACGGCTTTGGCTTTTGAAGGATCAATTTCTATGCCCTTCCGACTGACCATATGCCCCAGAAATACTCCGGATGTAGCTCCAAACAGACATTTTGCCGGGTTGAGTTTTAAATTGTACTTTCGAAGTCTAAGGAAGAACTTCTCAAGCGCTGTTGTATGTTCTTCAGCTGTTTTTGATTTAACAACCATATCGTCCACGTACACTTCTACTTCTTCGTGAATCATGTCATGGAAGATGGTCGTCGCCATTCTTTGATAGGTTGCCCCGGCATTTTTGAGCCCAAAAGGCATGACCCTGTAGCAGTAGGTTCCCCACTCCGTGATGAATGCCGTTTTCTCTTTGTCTGGCACATGCATCATTATTTGGTTGTACCCGACAGCAAGATCGGTCAAGGAGACCATCTCGTGTCCCGCCATTCGGTCTACCAACAAGTCGATATGCGGCAGGGGGAAGTCGTCCTTCGGACATGCTCTATTCAAATCCCGATAGTCCACACACATTCTGACTTTGCCATCTTTCTTCGGCACTGGCACAATATTTGCTAACCATGTCGGGTAGGCAATGGGTTCTATGAATCTGTTCTCCAGTTGCTTGGCTACCTCCTCCTTGATTTTCAAGGACCATTCGGTCTTCAGCCTTCTTAGCTTCTGCTTCACTGGCTTAGCCTCGGGATATACTGGAATCTTGTGCACCACTATTGCTGGGTCAATTCCCGTGATGTCACTTGCCTTCCACATGAAACAATCGGCAAACTTCCTCAAGCATTCACTGACCTGTCCCTTGTTCACACAGTCAAATGCAATGTATGTATGTTCATTTTCTTCTTTGCCAATTATTATTTTTTCTTTTTCATTTTTTATTTCATTTATATGATTATTTTTGCTTGGAAATGCTTGGAAAGATAGACACGCGGGGTAGTCAATAATTTGCAAGCCTTTATTGATCATGACAGAATCGTCTTCAAAGATTACATCAAATTTGAAATCTGGATTTTCAAAATCCGACACAGATGACTCAGGAATGGAACTGGACTCTGACTCGGTTTCAGACTCGGGGTCAGACTCAGACTCAATACAAGACTTGATTACAGATTTTGACTCTAGGTTTGACTCGGGAGGGGGTTTATCAGCAGCGCGCTCCTCCTCGGCGTACCAATTGGTGAGAGGGCCTTCGTTCGGCTTGATCAGGCTCAGCAGATCTTGGTCCCCATCATTTCCTGTGATAACTGCAATTTCGTCAAGGAGACTAGGTTGCATGAAGTCTTCCACTTCGAGTTCGGTTGTTACCTCTTCGGATAAGTCATTCAAGTCCAGGACACAGGTGTCATTCATTTCTAGGAATAGCTCGAAAGGATCGATCAATTCCTGGTCAGAAATAATAGCATTTACCCCGTGATTTGGTAAGGGATTAGTGCTAATGTTTGACTCACTTCTTGGGATGATTGAACCATCGTCTACCAGGTCTTGGATGCGGTTCTTAAGCGTCCAGCACGCTTCAGTCTCGTGCCCATGACCTTGATGATATTCACAGTATTCATTGGTTCGGTAGTTTCTTGGTAAAGGGTAGGGTGGCGGCCTTGCTTCCAAGGGCTTGATGTAGTTGGCCTTGACAGCCTCTCGGAAAACCAAAAGGATTGGCATCCCGAGATCAGTATATGTCCTTCTTGACCGATTGCCATTTCTCATATTGCCCACACGTAAAGGATTCGTGGGGGTGATGCTTGCCATTTCATGGACTTTGCCAGCTTGGCTAGGCTTCTCGTATTTTGAGGAACCCGAGTCTTCTTTCAGTTGCCCCATTTGAATTAAATCCTCTACCTTTGTAGCAGTGGCAATGAGCGACTGGAAGGTTGGTAAGTATTGGGTTTGTAACTGTTGTTGGTAGACAGGCTGCAGGTTC
The DNA here is from genome assembly GCF_041381405.1 of Jatropha curcas. NCBI lineage: Eukaryota > Viridiplantae > Streptophyta > Magnoliopsida > Malpighiales > Euphorbiaceae > Jatropha > Jatropha curcas. Next base: position 15,047,594 of record NC_143160.1, read on the forward strand.
TTTATGATTATGTCTACCTGTTCTTGTTCAGAAGGCCGGTTGATCATTTGAGCGACCTTGGTCCTTTTTCTCGAGGGAAAAGGTTCATTGTTTTTCTGTTTGGTGGTGTCCAGTTTTTTTCTCATTTTCTGAGCTTCCGGCTCAGAAGTAGACATGTCATCCAGGTTAAGGGTAGGATTTGTCGGTTCTGCGGCAGGTCCTTGATTGGAAGCAGCAGGTCCACTTCCCTCACCGGAAGCCCCACTTCCATTACCATTACCCAATTCAGCTATCAGGGCAATCCTTTGGGCAGCCAATGCCTCATTCATTCTGGCCTCCATTCTGGCCTCGAGTTGTTCTATAAGGTTTTTGATGTCAGAAAGTGATGCCATTGGTGCAGTTGAGATTGGTGAGGTCGGTGATAGCACAGTAGGTGTGGTTGGCACTAATGTTGGCACTTGAACAGGGGGTACCTGTAAGTATGAGGGTAACTGGATTAAGGGTATAGTAGTATCAGGGTAGCTGATATGAGAGAGAATGACTCTTTGTCCAACTGTGCATGACTGACAAACAGAAGGATATTTTTGTGTCCCTCCACTCTCTTCTCTCTTTTTTTTTTTTTTTAATGCTTATGGTATGTCATGAATGCGCACAACAACACGTCATAATTTATTTTAATGAGATGATTCGTACCATTGGGTGCATATAGTCCTAAAGGATAGGTTCTATAGGCTATGACACAAATAGAGAATCGGCTTATTAAGGGACCCTTGAACCTTGAGTATGGATATACCTAACCACATGTGAAACAAGGAGTTTCGCGTGGGTCCAACGGTACGCATACCCATGTGCCACCTCCAAAAGGATTAGAGATGGTTTGCGGTAACAGGGAGGACGCTTTGGCTGTCCGTCGGCATAATCAAAGAGACCTGCCGATCAGCGCTACTTGCTATCCAGACTCAGAAGTTTGAACAGAAGAGAAGAAATTCATTTGAAGTTCATTTTTTATGCAATGGAGAAAAAGATTCTCAATCGTGCAAATAAATCAACAAGTTTTAATGTCTTAATTAAAATTTTCAATTAAGTTCAAATTTCCTCATCAAGTATTCTTAAAGAAAGAACACTTGATTCGTGCTAGGATACCCTGCAAAACAAAGCATTGTAAAATAATACCCTAAAGAAGGGCGGGTTAGTTTACACAACAATCGTAGTCCACTTTATGCAAAACGATTACATAATTCCCCAGTGAAGTCGCCAAACTGTGAACCCCTTCCCCAAATGTCATAGGCATGTGATGCATATGATGAATGAGAAGAAATACACGTGATGTGTGTGAGTCGCCACCTTGTTTAATTATTTAAGGGTAAACTAGGAAAAAACCCTAAGTGACTCCATTTTTAATTAACCTAGTTACTAGATTAATTATCCCAATGATTAAGGCACAATCTACGAACCCGAGATGGATCCCGAGACTATGTCATGCTGATAAACTAACCGATGAATGAATGTTTTGCAAGGTGAATGATGGATTAATGAAATGTTTGAGTGATTTTGACTTGCCGCTCGGGGTGAAATCCCGAACGTGCCTACGTACTTCCGTTTGAATGGAAGATCAAAGTCAAAGTATGCGATAGCCTTCTTTTAAGGCTTTGAAATGATATGCTTAATGCATGTGTGTGTGTACTGCTTAGTGCAAGATTTGTGTATGCTTTGTGCTTTTGTGGTGTATGCTTTGTGCATGAATTGTTTGTGTATGCTTTGTGAATTTTGTGTGTATGCTTTGTGCATGTTTGTGTATGCTTTGTGCATTTTTGTGTGTATGCGTTTATGCATGATTGTGTGTATACTCGTGCATTTTGTGTGTATCTTTGTGCATGATTTTGTTTAGGCATTCGCCAAAAGATCGTTGATTCGTTAGGCGTGTTGCCAAAAATGTGGATTTTAAGGCCTGTAGCCAAAATGATTGATTAGGCAATTGTGCCAAATGGTGCGATTTAGGCGTTGTCACCAAAATGGTGATTTTTGATTTTAGGCGATTTCGCCAAAATGGTTGATTTTAAGGCCTTTGGCCAAAATGTGTTGTTTTAGGCAATTAGTTTGCCAAAATGTGCGATTTAGGCTTTAATGCCACGATTATCAATTAATCGGGCGTTCGAGCTTAATCACAATTTATTGTCGAAACGTGATTGATTAAGGCTTTTAGCCACAATTATTGATTAATTGGACTTAAGCCGGATTTGTTCGAAATAAGGCAATTGAACCGTAGTTATTAATTAACTAGGCTCTTTTAGCCAATATTGTCAGATTTAAACTTTAATACCACGATTATTGATTAACCGGGCATTTAAGCTTAATCAAATTAATTAAGGCAGTTTATTTACCAAAAATAATGACGTGGATGCATTTATGCAATTCTAGAATTATTAAGAGTAGAAGAGAAATATGCATGAAGTGCTAAAATTAAATAGGAAGAGTTTTGTTTACATACCTGATTTAATCGACGACCGCTTCTTAACTCCGGATTAAGCTCCTCGCTTAGGAAATATTAATTAATTTTAATTTGTTTAATTTTAATGTCAAATATCACAATAAAAATGCAATAAAAATTAATTAAATGCAAAAAGCGGTAAAGAAAACGCAAGGAGCGTGAGAGGGAGAAGGATTCGTCCGTCAATACAGACAGGTGTACCAGAAAAATGGCTGAAATGGCCTATTTATAGGCCATTTTCGGGTCCCGGGCGGCAGCTGACCGGCCGGGAGGGGGGCGCAGGTGCCGCCTGGCTCGGCGGCAGCTGTCCGCCCTGTCGGTGGGGCGGCAGGCCCCGCCCCACGCTGGGCGAGGGGTGCCCGCCTGGGAAAGGGGCGCAGCTGCCGCCCAGTCGGGGGGCGGCAGGTGCCGCCCATGCTGGGCGGCAGGAGCCGCCGTGTCCGGCGGCCGGCGCCGCCGTAGCTGGTGGTGGCCACCATGTCTCGCTCCGGGAGCTTTTTTGGGAGTTTCCGACCTCCAAAAATCATTCCGGGACCGGTTCTGCGATCCTCGTGAAATTCCGGACGTTTCAAGTACCATATTGACATATTTCCAGTAAATGTCCAAAATGGCCTCCGGTCCGGCCGGACTGTTTGCACAGTTGCTGCAGCAAAGTCAAAGTTACTGTAGAAAAGTCAAATTTACTGTAGCAAAGTCAAACTAATTGGCATGGCACTGTAGCAGCGTGTTTTCCTCCATCTAAAGAGTTTCACATGCCACCAACAACATGAGAAGCCTCAAAATTTGAGTATTCACAGCTTGTGTAGTATATGATGTGATTAAATGATGCTCCAGGACTTTGATAATGTGATATTGACTTGGTTGACTTATGAATCACTAGAAATGTGAATAGTTTGACCTATGTTTGACTATGATTCAATAATAAACGTATGGTAATATACTATGGAAAGCTTATGCTATGCACTAGGTACATTTCTTATTTGACTACTTAAGTGATATTGGAGTATGTTAAGTCAGGATTGATGTGGTTTGACTTCAGATGCTTGAGTTGACTATTCTATGGATATGAGATTATTATGTATATACATGTATGAATATATATCATTGAGATTTGTATGAAGAAATAAGTTTCTGTAAATCATGAGCATGTTGCAATCATGTATGCTTACTTGTTATGACTATTGAGTGATACTTGTATTATAAGGTTGCTATGTGGATAATGGAATTAAACTGAATTCACATAATAAGAACAAATGGGCTCTTACTGTGATCTTGGTTGAGTTGTTGCTAGAATATGATTATCTGTTTCTGAAAATAAAAGCATGTTATGGATTTGATTTGGATTGCTCTATGATCATAAGCCAGACACATGGCTGTCTTCAGTACGAGTGGACGCACTCTACTGACTCTGTATCTAAAAAACTTTCTAAGTCTACTGTTAAAAGGCTAACTAGCCAGTATTAGTTTGACGGTTATCAAACACCGTTCTATTACCTATTCTGCTTCTGTTTCTTCTGAGTCATGTTAAGGCCCAATAATGATTAAGAGAATGACATACAATTATAAATTACTGATTACTTGCATATCAAGTAATCATGTAACATCAATCCATAAGTAGCTTGTATTAGAAGTAATCATACGTCATCAGCCTATAGGTAACTTGTACCACAAGTAATCATAAGTTATTATATTATGATTGATGTTGTTACTCAGGACACAATTAAATATGAATGTGACTTGATTATGAGTATTTGCATGGAAATATGGTGTGAGAATGAGAACTATTATAGTAAATGATATTTTAATATTGTATACGGTTTCAGCGGACCATACATGTATGCTATGTGATTACATATTATTGTTGAGTACCACTGAGTTTTATACTTAGCAAGATGTTTTTAACTCGCGTAGGTTGAAGGTTTGTTTGATGTGGATCTCAAGTACCTGTGTCCAGAGAGAGGATCTTCTACTTCCAGACTAGAGTATGAGTCTATACTGGACACTCATGGCATGTGTTAGTTTTGAAATAATGAGAGTGTTGATTTACTATGTGAGATTTGTAATTTAGTTCTTTTAGTACCTTTGTTTTATCCCTTTTGAACCTTTTGAGGATTTTGATTATTCCCAATTGGACATGGAAGCTCATTTTGGGATTTGAATTTTTGTATCTTGATTTTATTGATTTTATGGATTTATAAATGTTGGATTTGAGGTTTATGCCTTTGGGAATTTGACTTATTTGATTGGAATATTGATTATTTAAGTAAAAGAGAATATTTGGAAATTTATTATTTCTTTTAGAACGTTAATAAACGTTTTATTAACGGATTCGAATTGTTTCTTAAAGTTGCATTTTCAAAGGAACTCTTACAATTTTCTGCAGGATTTATCTAAACTATTTAATTGTGTTTGATGGGTTTCACTACTACTTAAAGATTTTAATTTTCCCTAATTTTTATAATTGAACTGTTTTAAGCGGCTTATGTTTTCTTAAGACTTCCTGCTGTATGTTTTAAAGGATTATAAACTAAGCTACCTTTTTTTTGTATTATATTTTTATTTGAAATTAGTTCTGTATTAATAAGCAAGTCTATACGTGCCTTTCGCACAGAATATGACATTTCGTGTCTGGCCCTACGGGGTTGGAGAAGGGGTGTTACAGGTGGTTGTAGTATTTTAATTAACTACATTACATATTTACAAATATACAAAAATGGAATTATGATTACATTCCATAAATTTTATTAATTATATTACCAAACATAGTAATAGAATCTTAATTACATTTCATTCCATTACATTTTTTATTGCATTACATCTTTGATTACATTACATTGTATTACATCCAACCAGACATAGCCTAAGGACTTAATAGCTTAAGGTTACAAAGTTAAGTGACTTCCGGATGTATTTTGACTAATAATAATAATATTTATTTTTAGAACAAATAAAAATGAATATATAATATTTATTTTGAACGATCAATAACATGATAAAAATAAGTAACTACATGTATATTGGTTGATGTTTATAATTCAAAAAACAATCATACATTTATAATTATATTTATATCATTACTTTCTTATTATAAAATTATAAATTCGTAAAAAATGAGACCAATTGGTGTAGTCCAAATTTTGAAAATACTATATCTAACGCGGTTAAGATTTATGGTTAAATAAGTTCTTATTGTCACTAAAAATAATAGTAAAAGAGCTTCATATGGATAAATAAAACTTTAAGGACTCAATAGCTTAAAGTTGCAAAGTTGAGTGACTTGTGGATGTATTTTGCCTAATAATAATAATAATAATAATAATAATAATAATAGGAACATAAATAATGAAACTACAAAATTGCAACTCTTTCGATTTATGACTAAAATCTAGCCAACTGGAAACAGCACCGGTAATTTTGCTATTTGCTTCTTTCCTGATTGTACATTGACTCTGACAAATATTCCTCTCTTTCAGGATCTCCTGTGGTAACATCAAACAATTTCTCTCAGCGTTAGAAAGCTAAATATTAATTTCTTTTTGATGCCCAGACAATACAATTTTTCCCTTTATATTATTTCCAGTATTAGGTGAAATTCTAAACTAATTGCTTAGCTTTTGATACAGGTTGAATGCAACAAGTTTTTATTGTTAGAAACAAGTCTTATTATTGTACTAGAATGAAATATAGTCAGTTTGATAATCTACAGTCTTGTGATGAAAGGGCCAAATGAGGGAGAACCGGTTTTAGATTTCCATTATGGGGTATAAGGTTCGAATGCTGCAAGTATCAACCCATAGGCTTATAGGAAAAGAGTTGTGAGGAATACACAATTTTGGATGTGTATTAAATTCCCAGCTAGAAAAATTAATTGGTGATTACACAATTTCAATCTTCAGGCCATTGATAAAGGATTGACAATTTTTTTTTATATTTCAATGGCCAATGATGATACTAGTAAGCCTTTTCTTTCAGATGTAGAAGATGCTTGTTTAAATGCCAAAGAGAAGAAAACCCTTCAAAGAAGGTCTTCAGAAATCAAAAATCCAGAACAAAATAGCAACCAATCGCTTCAATGGTTGGAGTCATTTTTGGTGAAACAAAAATTTAGTTTCAAGCAAGTATTTATTTTGTTTGTACTCTATCTAGGGTTTGGCACAATAACTTTCTTCCTTATAATGCATCAAATTGATGGCAAAAAAACACATGGGCTTATTGATGCCATTTATTTCTGTGTTGTTACAATGACTACTGTCGGATATGGAGATCTCGTCCCTAATAGCATACCAGCAAAATTACTGGCAAGTGTTTATGTATTTATTGGAATGTCCCTTGTTGGGATTCTTCTAAGTAAGGCAGCAGATTACATTGTAGAAAAGCAAGAGGCTCTTTTTTTTAAAGCTATCCAGATGCATAAAGAAATGGGTTCGACAGAAATCCATAAGGAGATTGAAACTCATAAAGTACAGTACAAGTTTGTTTATGCATCTGCACTCTTGTTTGTGCTTATAATTTTAGGAATTGCATTTTATGTTTCTTTGAAAATTTCGAATTAGTGGATGCTTGTATTGTGTTTGTTCTACAATCACAACTCTTGGGTATGGAGATGAGAGCTTCTCAACTAAATCAGGTCGCTTATTTGCTGCTTTCTGGATATTAAGCAGTACAATTTGCCTTGCTCAATTTTTTGTCTACCTTACTGAATTATACACAGAAATAAGGCAAACAATGCTCATCAAAAGGGTATTAACCCGAAATATGACATCCTCAGATCTCAAGTCTGCTGATCTCGATCAAGACAAAGTTGTCACGTAAGGATCCTTACTAAAATACATACATTTGATTTCAATATGTATGTTTTTGTAATTTGTGTTGTTCATCAGTGTTGCAGAATTCATTGTGTACACGTTGAAGGAAATGGGAAAGATCGAAGAGGAAGATATTTCATTAGTGATGGAAAGATTTAGAAAGCTTGATTGATCATTCAGGAACATTAACAGAAGCTGATTTAGTGCAACCTCAGGCATCTCAATTACAGAAAGATTGAAAAAAACTTTTTGGTAAAGTTAGTAACTTTTTGATATTTTCATATTTTAAATTTCTTTAAAGGAAAAGAAGAATTCCATTAATTAATTAAATCAAATCAAAATCATTGACAAACATTACTATTCATGGTGATCCTTAATTATTTTGTGCATCTCCAGAATATTATGATATTTTCATAGTTTGCAAAATGTTCTTCAAACTCTCATAGCTGACTTTTTTTCATATGAATATGATACCAAGAATACAAGCTGCTCTTTCTAATGGAGGCTATGAAGTTTTAGAACAGAAAAGAGAACTGAAAATTAGGTATTTGTGATTTAAGGGAAGAACCCTAATAATTATTTAATTCAAATGTGTAATACTAGGGCACATGAAAATAAAAAATTATTTGACCTTGATTGTGTAGAGTTAATGCTTCTAAAGTGTGCATTTGGTAGAAAGAAGAAGGAAAGGCACTTCCGTGCCATTATTGTTGGAGAGCAAATAAAGTGCAAAACTTGATGGCTGCTAATTTATGCCAAGAACGAATCTCCCTCTACAGAATTCACAGAAAGGAAAACAATTACATAAAGTGAAAATTTCAGGTATTGCTGCTGATCTGTTATGCTGATGGATGTGAAGAGCTTCATACAAGTTTGGTTAGTGTGCATTGCAAACCGAGTTTAGAGCTTCTTCTTCTTCTACTTTTTTCTCATTCAGTTTCACTTCAATTTATTCAGTTCATTCTTTGATTTCTTTTATATTTCTTGCGTTTTCTTAACAACCAAACAGGTTTAGAGCTTATTTTTCATGTCTTTATCCCTGAATATTAGTGAATCTGTTGCAACTAAACCATCTGCGTTAACCTTTTCAATTATTAAATGAAGATTATACTAAGGAGTGCATATTCTGCCCTGCTTGGCTTGTATTGTATAAAAGCTAAGCACAGAAAAAAGGTCATGAGTATTTTCTTTTTACCTAAAAGATTAGAGAAATCAAAGACCTGATATTAACTAAACCAAACTATGTGGCTTTTTTTTTTTTTTTTTTTCTCTTAAAGATTTTATTCTTTTATGTCTTACTTTCCTTACCAACCAAACAAAAGGGAACAATTCGTCGACATCCCCAAAAGTTCAGGTGCAGTTTATATATATATATAGTATGTATAAGGTGGCGTTATTGCTAGAGTTAAACATTGTTAATGTCAGAGCAAACAGAGTCACTTACTTTGACAAAATTTCTCTTCTTTAACAATTTGCTGCTTTAGCAAGAAATTTAAAATTTGGAAAAAAAATATGAAGCAATCTTATCATCCAGAGAATGGCCAATAAGATGCTAATACATCGTGAGACACTACAATAGAAAATTTAATAAATTTAAATACTAATTTCACAATTATTCTAAAAGTAAATAAACAAATAATTATAACTTTGCCTAACATGGAGACATGCTGACAGGTTTTCTTGTCAGCTTGCCATAATATTCCATATTCTTATTTGTTTTTTACTTTCTATTTTCTTTCTGCCATTCTTTTATTTTCTTTTTATTTTTTATTCGTTTGTTTTAAAAGATTACGAACACAAAAAGCAAGGGTGGTGATTAGGGGCGCAGCTCTATGTGAGCTGAAGGGGCTTTGCCATCCAAGAAAATAAATCCTTACGAAAATTACATTTTGATCTTTCAAATACATAAAGATTATATTAACCCCTCTAAAAATTTAAAAAATTTCGTTTGGCTCTTTCAAAATATTTATTCTAGCTTCGGCCCTAGTAGTGACATGGATGACCTCAAAGGGAAAACATGAAGGTATCGTTATCATTAATGTCAAATACAAACAGAATGAAAATATATACACTTATAAAGATAATTTTATTTACACTTCTTTCGAATTTCACATTTTGAGATGCAAGTTTACAAGTTACACAAGATGTTCAATTATCAGATACAACTATTTCATTTCCCTTTCCTTCTACATTTATTTATGCTCTAGTAATGTGAAAGTAGGGATTATAAGATCGTTCTATCTGATAATTTTCACAAATCCCATATCAGGCTTGACCCGATCTGACATGATCCGACTCGACCCACAGATCTCATATCAAACTTGACTCGACTCGAACTGAATTCAATAGTCACGTTGAGAGTTGATCATCCTTTTCTATTACTCATATTTCTCAGGCTCTCCGGTATTTTCCGGTTGCACTGCAGCAACATAGTGAAGAAGAAGCCCTTCGCCGGCTTGTTCAGCATGGGCAGAATCAGATTGCAAAGGTGAAACACCACCAAATGCAATGATCAAGACTAAGAACACAGTTGTTGAGGCAAAAGTGGCCAAAAGTACGCAAGAATGGTGACGAGTCTAGGAGCAGCATATAGAAAGATGGAAAGAACAAGTGAAGCAATTATTGCTATACCAAGATGATATTTGTATTGCGACATCTTCTCTGGAATATCCATGGCTGTTCCTTGAATCAGTAACAGAACCAATTCCAGAGAGACAGAGAGATATAGAGAGGGAGAGAGTGGTTGTATTTCTATGGTATAGGTTGTTGAGTCATTAATAATGCTTTAAAACTATTACTTTGCCTTCATTTGGTACTTGATTTTCAAAGAAAGATTCTTTTCTATCTGCAAACAAATAAGCTATCCTCCTCGAATAGTTTTCCTTGTTATATAATTACCAAAACATCCTTTTCTGCTTGATATTTAATACCTAATATGCCCTTGATTTCTAAATTTGATATGAGATTAGACCATATTCTTTACTAGTTTTCATCTTGCTTAGCAATTTCAACAGTCACCAAATTATCCGTGCTTTTTTGGCTCTCCTTATATATGGAATTTTTATTTTTGGACATTTGGAAAAATATCATCTAACTGTTTCACGCTCTATTACTAGAGGTAAGGCTCTTTGCCTCTTCCTGCGGTATGTTTAGTGGAGATCGGTCTCGGAAGCTCTTCTCATGTATCCAGTCTGCGTTGCCAACTGAGCCACAACTCATAAATGGTATAAAGCATTTTTAATACTTGGTAGAAAGTGTTTCATCCTTATATGGACCTATTCAATGTGAATTCAATTTTAATTGGATGAGTGGGGTTTGAATACCGAATGATAGTACATTTAATATCATCCAACATTAAAACTTTTTTTGCCAATTTATTTTTATTTTTTAAAAAAATTATTCGGTATTCGAACCCTACTCATCCAGTTAAACATATTTTTACATATATATCCAAACACTAATCAAATAATTTTTTTTTTTTTATTCATAGGAAAGTTTAATGAGCCGAATAACACTAAAGGATTACACAACAAGAATTGTTTTCCTTGACTCAACAAATTAGTGAAAACTATTATAGTCGAGAGAGGCTCGAACTTGAAACCTCTATTTTTACATAAGTAAGAAGAAGAATTAGGCCACATCTGATTGGCACATATTTTTACTATTAGATTTAAATCCATTGGAAATTAATTTATAAATTTTAAAATTTGTAAGTTTATAGGTAAAAATATTTATTTGATTATTTAAAAGGTTAGATATACAAACTTAGACTAATTCCCTAAAAAATTTCGACCTAAAAAAAAATAAAAGTACCAACGTAAACAAAGAGTAAGTAGCTAGGCAGGGGCAATGGTCATCACTAATAGTTTAGGCAAATTAGTCATTACAGAAGGATCAAAAAATGATTTTGGCATATGTCCTTATGTCCACTTCTACATTGGTCGGTTGCTTTATCCTTTTGGAGTGGCTGCCTTCCATTGAAAAGAAAAGATTAGAACATGGTTTACGGAAAGCATAATCACTTTTTTCCTCCATGTGGTTATGATTTTCGAGAATTATTTATAAATCAATCAAAGACACATGTGACCCGTCTTAATTTCCTCGATTCAATTTCTTTGCCTTTCCTTTCATGAAAAGGATATCTTTGTGGCCGGCTTTTCTAGTCCATTCCATTTTCTTCCACTAAGAGGAATTCTACCAATCAAACCATAAGAATAATTATGGAAATTCTACTAAATATTTATTATGTGAAATTCAATTGATTTTGTATTATAACTAAATCAAAATATAGAATTCATTTATAATAAATTTTTCATTTTTGGAATGAATAAAATTTAAAATTTATTTGTTTTTATTTCTTTAAACACTTTAATATAATTTTAGAAGATCAGGAAAATGAATAATTTTGTCATAAAATTTTGAGTTGTTTAAATTTATAAAATTAAAATTGGTTCTTTTTGGATGGATCTTACTTTAGTTAGGTCAAATCCATAGGATAAATTCGTAAAGTTTAAATTTCGATTTTTTTTTTTTTCACAGCAAACAAAAAATGTAGATTTTATAAATAAATTTTATAAAATTTATTTCAATCAAGGGGTACAATTCGTT